>NC_136264.1:197755013-197877513 GCF_964187855.1 Myxine glutinosa | reverse complement strand
CAGTGGAGTTATGAGGCAAGCGCTTGATCGGAGTTGAGTTCTGAGTTGGAGATGAGACGTGAGTTCGCTTGTGCAGATGAGAAGGGATAGGCGCCTGGTTCGTGTGCAGAGTTACGAGAGGGAGAGCCGCACGGTGACAAGCCTTGATTGATTGATTGCGCTTTACAAGGGGCTGGCGCATGGCACGCATTGCAGAGGACTGCAGCGTTGAGAAGAGAACGGCGTATTGTACCCCGCGATACCGGGCGCGCGTATAAAGGCGCCGGTACAAGTATTACGTACGATATATAATCGCCAGCTTACCGATCCCCCGAGATATTGTCCGCTCACACCTACGCCACGCGGAGAGCTGCCGGCCGTCTTCCACCATCTGCACGGTACGAGTCGGGGACCAGACGAGCTGTGGACCTTTGGACCCTCAACACCACCATCTACAAACCCCGTGTGAGTGACCCTGAGAATGAACGGGCCCGTGTCCAGGGATAAGTATAAGACTGTTATAAGGCTGCCCTGTGTACCTGCTTCTTCCTCTTCCCTGTACATTCTTTCTTTTCCTTCCTCTTCCTATTTGTACAAATTGTAATAAATCACCTGTTCTTCCTGGTTTTCCTCTTAATCCGATCGTCCCAGTCTTTTCCTCAATTGGGTAAGCGTGGCATGATTAAGAACCGCTCCAATCGGGTTTAGTACCTGTTAACGGCCCGAATCGCGGCTCGCTTTGCTCAGCGTGTCCACTAACGCCGTGGTTCGGGTGGGGTTATTTCCTTGCTTCACGGTCGGTGTTAGTACGGAAGGAACGTGATAGCCTCGGGATCGCGTCAGCCAGTAAAAGGACAAGGGGATTAATCCCCCCTTGATAAGGGGAAGGCCGACGTTTGAGATCCGCAACAATTGGTGTCGGGGAGTGGGATTTGGACCCGAAGTGCGCCTAACGCACTCGAAATTAAGAGCGGTCGAAATTTTATTAACACCTAAATTTGAATCGTGCCATGGATAGCCAAGGTGGTCAGATGCCGGTGGGGGTAGATGAAGAGGTAGAATCAACCCAGGACCCCCGGGAAGAATTGGGACAATTGGGAGAAATGGAAGAGGAAATTGGAGAGGGTGCAGCAGTAGGGGTTGCAGGCGAACAAAATGGCGGTGCCTCGCACATGGCGACGAGGGCCGCGCCCGCTGCACAAATGGGGGTGATGGATGTGCAGGCTCTCATGGCGCAGATTCAGGCAGCCATACAAATGGCGAGGGACAGAACGCAGGAGCAAATTGGGGAATTGAGAAATGATATGGGAAATCAAATTGGGGGATTGAAAGACGGGTTAAGTAATTTGGAAAACAAAATGGGAGAGCAATTGGAAAATCAAATTGGGGGGTTAGAAAATCAATTGGGGAGATTAGGAAGCAAATTGGGGGGACTAGGAAACAAATTGGAGGGATTAGAAAGCAAATTGGGGGCCAATTGAAGGACGTGAATGGCCAAGCCAGAGAAATGAACGAGGGGTTAACGGGGTTGGAAAACAGGATGGCCACCCGAGAAAATCAAATGAAAGGAATGAAGGACGGGTTAACGGGGTTTGAAAACAGAATGGGTGGCCACATAAAAAAAATATGGGGAGAACATAGACCGCAGGTCGAGCGGGAAAGGCACATGGGTATGCGACGATTGCGACGGGGTAGCGCAACTTGAGGCACGCGGGTTAAGCGAGGGGGAGTAAAGCACAGCCGGGTGGACCGGGGTAGAAATCGCGACTCGGGGTATAGAAAAGCCGACGGCCGCTGAATTAGAAAATTTTATTTTATTAGCACCAGCGGTCGTCGAGCTTAATAAGGAAAAAGACATAATTATAATGGATATCGGGGTTAAGGAGACGGCAGACTTAGAAAAGCAATCGCGGGAGGAAAAGATGGAATTTGTGCAAAGTCCGTGTTCGCATCATGATGCCGTACTTGTTAACCCCAATGGAAGTTTACAGTTGGTGCAGGAGAGAAGAATCCCAAAGGTGAGTCGGGCTGTATATGGCGCGAAAAGGTTTGGCGCGAAAGTGTTTGGCGCGAAAGTATTTTTCGCGCGCTTGGGATCCCGACGTCACCCGGGCACTTGTGGAAGGTCCGCGGTGAGGTGTACGAAAGCGAATGGCGCGCGTGTGAGAAAAAAGTGTGCACCGGAGCGCGAGTGAGAAACGGAGTGTGGAACGGAGTGTGATAGAGTGTGAAAGTGAGAGCGAGTGCGACACAGAGTGTGAGATGGATAAAGAGAGTGTGTGAGGATGCACACCAGAGCGTGTCGCAGAGAGTGTGCGAGGATGCACACCAGAGATGGATGGAGAGAGTGTGCGGGGATGCACACCGGAGCGCGTGATTGGGTGTGCAGCAGGAGATTGCACACCCGTGGGTAGGTGTGCGCTGAGTGGGTGTATGCAGGAGTGCACACCCATGGTGGTTACAGAGGATGTAACGGAGTGTGCGAGTAGAATGGGTGCGCCAGGATGTGCGCGAGAGAAGTGTGTAATGGAGCGTGTGAGCAGCGAGTGGTGTGCACCTGAGTGTGGAACGGAGGAGTGTGCACGAGAGTGTGCAGTGGCAGAGTTAACGGAGTGTATGGAGATGCCTCAATGTGTGAGTGTAGAACGGGTCGCGAGGTGTGGATGTGAGAATGCGATCCAAGCATCGACGCAGACCGGGGCAGCGCTTAGGCCGACGTACAGCCAACGTGAGCTCTCGGGGCGTGGTGCGCTTTGTGTGCTGCGGGAGCCGGCGGGGATCGTTGCCACGGCGCTCTTGCAATGAGCGCCGTGCACGATTTGGGCCGGGCCCCGCCCTGTATGGGCGGTGCCGCGCTTTGACGGGAAAGGCAAACGGCATGATTCCAGGGGTAGGCCAGGTCGGACCTTCGCGCCCTAGTGGGCACGGTGTTCCGGCCGGGGGAGGTTGGGTCATCGTGGCGGACACCGAAAGGCTCCGCGCCGGGATGGCGCCTGGAACCTCGGTCCAAGTATGCCTCCTCCCCAGAATCGAAAATTCCGGACGGACCCAACCTACAGAAGACTGACCATCCGCATACATTGCTCGGTTTTTCGAAGCCGAGCTGTAGAAATGTATTTCCGCACCGAGAGGCTCGAAAGTAGTGGACAAATGGCGATAGTGATAGCGAATGGTAGTTGTACCATTCACATTGGGGCACATGAGCAGTAGTTTATGGGGTTTGGCAGTGTAAACTAGCCAGGGCGGGCTAGGATAATTGTTAGGGATCTAGAAAGATGACCATAGGAGACTGAGAGTTAAGTAGTGACATTTGTACCGGTAGAGGGGACGTAGTCAGATTAGATGGATGATAATGACGGGGGATGTGCTTAGTATACGGGATGACGGGGAGCACCAGTATTTGAGGGAAATAGATAGCTAGATGATGCTGTGTGTATGAGTATGAGGATGCGCTTTAGGCGCAAATGAGGAATTGGGAAGGAGAGTCTTGGTGGTGATGGTGAGCAAATGAGGCAATGGTCGTGAATGATGTGTGTGTGTGTGAAAATGTATGAGTGGAGTATTGCAGACAAGGTGAATGGTGTTGAGTGAACGCGGAGAATTGCCGGCCGTCTTCCACCATCTGCACGGTACGAGTCGGGGACCCGACGAGCTGTGGACATTTGGACCCTCAACACCACCATCTACAAACCCTGTGTGAGTGACCCTGAGATTGAACGGGCCCGTGTCCAGGGATAAGTATAAGACTGTTATAAGGCTGCCCTGTGTACCTGCTTCTTCCTCTTTCCTGTACATTATTTCTTTTCCTTCCTCTTCTTATTTGTACAAATTGTAATAAATCACCTGTTCTTCCTGGTTTTCCTCTTAATCCGATCGTCCTAGTCTTTTCCTCAATTGGGTAAGCGTGGCACGATTAGGAACCGCTCCAATCGGGTTTAGTACCTGTTAATGGCCCGAATCGCTTCTCGCTTCGCTCGGCGTGTCCACTAACGCCGTGGTTCGGGTGGGGTTATTTCCTTGCTTCACGGTCGGTGTTAGTACTTAGGTAATAGGACTAATTATACCAACAACCCTATTTAACACCGACCGGAAGGAACGTGATAGCCTCGGGATCGCGTCGGCCAGTAAAAGGACAAGGGGATTAATCCCCCCTTGATAAGGGGAAGGCCGACGTTTGAGATCCGCAACAACAACAACAACAACATGCATTTTAAGGCCATTTTCCCTGCTAGAGCGGGGGTTAGCCTTGCGGTCCCCATGACAATCTTCTCCATTTTGCCCTATTTTCTGCATCTCTCCTTGTTAACCCCCTTGCCCGCATTTCTTCTTCCACCATCTTTAGCCAAGTCTTTCTCGGTCTTCCCCGTCCTCTACTTCCTTCTACATTAACTTCCATCACTCTTCTCAACCAGTCACTTTCATCCTTCCTCAATACATGACCAAACCATCTCAACCTGTTCCTCTTCACAGCATCAATCACAGGCAATATTCCCATCATCTTTCGCAATTCATCATTTGTCTTCCTCTCTCTCAACGATACTCCGCACATCCATCGAACCATTCGCATTTCCACCCTTTCCAGCCTTCGTTGCTGCTCTACGTTCATTACCCATGTCTCGCTCCCATAAATCATAACACTTCTCACACATGCAGCATACACCTTTCCCTTCAGCTTCAGCGACACTCTCCTCCTCATCAGCACGCCACTCAGTTCCCGAAACTTCTTCCATGCACATCTCACTCGAGCAACCGTTGCCGAGTCTGATCCACCTTCTCCATTCAGCATGTCTCCGAGGTAGCAAAATGTTTTCACACCTTCCAGCTTCACGCCGTCTCCAAGATCCAACTCAACATTTCCTCCATCTGCAGCTCCCTCTGCGCACACCTTACATTTGAATGTAGCTGCCACACTGGTAAATGACCCTCTCAGACCACTACATTTTTGATGAACCCACTCAGCACACATTGTACATTGAATGGAGTTCACTCCGACACCCTTCCTGCACACAGCACACGGCCACTTCCCAGTTCTTTCCACCTCACCACATGCTTTACCACTTGCCATCACCTTTGTCTTTCCGATATTCACCTTCAGACCTTTTGTCTCCATACATTCCTTCCACTTGTTCATCTTTTCCTTCAGTCCATCCATACTTTCCGCAATCAACACCAGATCATCTGCATACAACAACTCCCACGGTAAACCCTCCTTTACGTTCTGAGCCAACACCTCCATCACAGCTACAAATAGTAGTGGACTTAGTACCGACCCCTGATGCACTCCCACCTTCACCTCAAACTCACCACTGTTCCCGTCCTTCGTCCTTACAGCTGTGCGTGCTCTTTTGTACATTGCCATCACTACTCTGATCAACCATTCCTCCACTCCTAACTTCCTCAATGCCCATGTCAATACTTTACGTGGAACCCTATCGAATGCTTTCTCCAGATCAACAAACCCAAAAAACAACTTCTTCCTCTTATCCATGTACTTCTCCTGCAACTGCCTCACAATGAAAAGCGCATCTGTCGTTCCTCTTCCTGGCATAAATCCAAACTGCATTTCGTCGATCTTCACTTTCTTCCTTATCCTCCTTTCCAACACCATTTCCAATACCTTCATTCCATGCTCCAATAACTTTATCGCTCGGTACGAGCCACACTCCAGAGGGTCACCTTTCCCCTTGTATAGAGGGACGAGGGTACTCAATTCCCAATCCACTGGAATGCGGCCTTCTTTCACCACCAGATTACAGATCTCTGTCATTCTCTTCACACCCCAACTTCCTGCTGCCTTCAACATATCTCCCACAACTCCCGTCGGCCCTCCCGCTTTTCCACTCTTCATTGCTTTTATCGCTTCCTCAACTTCCTTCTCAGTTATCTTCTCTGCCGGTCCTAAAACTGGGTTACTCTCTATGTTGCCATCCCATTCATTCTCTGTATTCAACAGCATTTCCATATATCTTTTCCATCTTCCTTTAATTCCATCTGGGTCGACAACGATTTGTCCCACTTCATCCTTCAAGCAACTCACCCCCATCACATCACACCTCTCTTTCGCTATGTGCTTTGCAATCCTGAATACTGCTTTCTGACCCTCTTCCGAATCCAAGCGTTCTCCGAACTCTTTCTTTGCAGCCTTCCTGGCTGCCTTATAACTTTCATGCTCTGCTGTTTCTGCTCCCGTACCCTTCGCCTTCTGCCACTCTTTGAACTTCTTCCTCTTCTCGTCAATCCTCTTTCCAACTTAAACATCCCACCACCATGTTTCCGAGTGGCTCGGTGGTCCTTTTGTCCATCCACATACCTCACCAACGGCTCCCAACAGACTAGCTTTCATTGACATCCAACCACTTTCAAGCTCAACCACATCATCCTCTACCCTACTCAGCCTCTCTTTTAATGCCTCCCTTACTGTCACCTCTTTCAACCTCCACACCTTCATTCTCGGTTGGTACTTCACCCGCCGAGCTCTCCTCGCACCTTTCACCCTTATGTCGCAGACAACCAAGTGGTGCTGTGAAACAGCCTCCTCCCCCGGGATCACCTTTGTGTCCCGGAGGTGCCCCCTATCTCGCCTACGCACCATCAGGTAGTCAACGGTTGTCGTCGACCCACCTGACGTGTATGTAACAAGCTTATAGTCCTCTTTCTGGAACTGAGTATTACAAATCAACAAATCAGCTCCATCAGCAAACTCCAAAATCCTTTCACCTTCTCCATTTCTCACACCATATCCGTTACCCCCATGAACTCCTTCAAAACCGTCCATACTCCTTCCCACATGTCCATTTACGTCTCCTCCCACCACAACAACTTCCTCATCTTTCACGTTTTCCATCAGCTTCTCTATCGCACACCAGAACGTGTCCTTCTCTTCATCGCTTCGACCAACCTGCGGAGCATATCCCGAGATGACGTTCACCAAGAGCTTTCCAATCATCATTTTCACCATCATCAACCTATCACTCACTCTTGTCACACTCACCACACTGTCTACAAACTCCTCAGAAAACAGGACACCAACACCATTCATGCCCTCCGGGCACCCTTGCCACACAAACTTGTATTTCTGTCCCTGCCTACCCTTCACCATTCTCACACCACTTCCCTTCCATCTCGTCTCTTGCACACAACATATGTCCACTCTTCTTCTGACCAATACTTCCACCACTTCTCCTGATCTCCCTGTCATTGTCCACACATTCCATGTCCCAAACCTCAGAAACCGATCTCCACTTCGGGCTGCACCCTGCCCATATGTACTTGTGATTGTCATGGTTCTCTTTTTGAGGCAATGTTTTTATGGCCGGATGCCCTTCCTGACGCCAACCCTCTTAGTCGTCTCTTACGACACGCAGGGATACGGTGTACCTATTCTGACCAGGGTACACACTGAGATCCGCAACAATGTATATATATAGTTTTAGTGATGATCCCACACCACATGAAGTGTTTCTTCTTGGTTTTCCTTTGGTTGGAGCTCCTAATTTTTAGCTCACCTGGAACGAGGTTCAGGGGAGCTTATGCGATGGCGCGTTGCCCGTCCGTCAGTCCGTAAACACTTGAAACTTCTTCTCCGAAACCGCTGATTGGATTGCGACCAAATTTGGCACAAATGATATTTGTTGTGTTGTGACTAAAGTTTGTTCACGGCATTAAAAACTAGATGGTATTCATAGAATACTTACCCTGCGCAGTCAACTTGTTGTCCCTGTCGAATTATGACATCATAATTATGGCACCAATGACGTCATCGTTAACAACACCTATTCCCCATATGGAGTTCTTCACAATGAGCCATGTTTCAATTTTTTCCATGCATCGGTTTTGGAGATATAGAGGTGCAACGTTTTTCGGTTTTTCCAACATGGCGCCTGTACCACATGACCTAGGACGTCATGATTATCATTGAAATATTCAACAAGAGGAGGCGCACCTACGGTGAAAATTTCGTGTCCATCAGACCAACAGTTGCTGAGAAAAAAAATTCTCAATGATCGGATTAGTGTTATACTTGTCGAATTATGACATCATAACGAAGGCACTGATGACATCATCATTAACATATCTTATTCCCCAACGGCATACTTGACAATGAGCCATGTTTCAATTTTTTCGATGGAGCAGTTTCGGAGATATAGAGGTGCAATTTTTTTCGATTTTTCCCAAGATGGCATCTGTACCACGTGACGTATGACGTTATAATTATCCTTAAAAAATTATACAGGAGGAGCCGCACATAATCTGAAAATTTCGTATTCATCGGACTAACAGTTGCAGAGGAATTTTTTTTCATTCTGATCAGATCAAGCGTTGTACTTGTCGAATTATGACGTCATAATGGAGGCATCCATGACATCATTGTCAATTTATCTTATTCCCCTTGATGAGTTCTTGACAAAGCCATGTTTAAATTTTTTCCATTGAGCGGTTTGGGAGATAGAGGTGTAACGCTTTTCCAAGATGGCGTCCGTACTACGTGATCTATGACGTCATAATTACGAATAAAACAATTATACAGGAGGAGGCGCTTCTATGGTAAAATTTCGTGTCAATCGGACCAACGGTTGCCGAGAAAAGGAATTTTTAAAATGCAGATACGTACGGCACACGTACGTACCTGAATGCTTAACCCCACTTTTCGCTTCGCGAGCGCAGGGTAAAAATCTGGGTGTAAGGGGGTTTACCGGGGTCAAAATGCATCCAGGTTTGACCCCCCAAAGTAGGAATTTGCTTTTTTATCTGTAACGACACACACTATTTCAATGAAACTTGATCACAACCTTCATCACCTGTGATGTATCGAAATTTGTTCACAGCATGAAGAAAATGCTCCATTCTTCATCCCTCAGATCGGCAGTCTGCAGCCTCCTCACTCTCTGCAGACCTGGACAAAATCACAGACTGGGCAAACAAGTGGAACATGTCTTTCAATCCTGACAAATCTCACACTCATACGATGTCTCTCCGAAAAGACCGACTGGACAACCCTCCCATCCACTTTCTGAATAATCCTCTCCAAGTAGTTCTGTCACTCAAGCTTTTGGGTCTCACTATCTGCCATGATCTTTCCTGGGAAAACCACATTTCAAATCTGGCCTCCAAAGCCAGTCGCCGACTGGGCATCCTCCGTCGTGCGAAGTCCTTCCTTGGCACACCTGAGCTCCTCACCACATACAAGGCTTTCATCCGCAGCTCAATGGAATACTGCTCTCCCCTCTGGGCTGGTGCTCCTGCCTCACACCTAGCTCGTCTTCACGCTGTTGAACCAAAGCATTCAGAATCATTGGAATCTCCCGCGATGAAGCTAACTCCAAGGGCCTCTCACTCACTCACCGCAGGCAGGTTGGAGGTCTTTCCGTCTTCTACCGACTCCTCTCTGGCCTTGCCCCCCCAGCTCTCTCTGGGCTCTGTCCCGCAAATATTCCTACAGGTCGCACAAGATCTGCCTGCAACCCTCTTATGGTTAAACTGCCAAAATCAAGACTCTCTGCTCACCTTCACTCCTCTTTTCTCCCACCTCTGGAACAAACTCCCTCACTCTCTTCAATCCCACTCCACCCTCCAGGTCTTTAAAACAGCTGTTCACCACCATCTCTTATCTTCCCCCATCCAAAACCTTGATCTTTTCTACCCCCGCTAATTTCACCCCAATTCCACTTTTTTGAAATACCAACTTCTGTCCTGGAAGTCCTTGGTGTCCTTGTGTTTTATACTTCTCCCACCCCCCCCCTTCCCACGCCTCCTCCCCCCAAGCCCTCTCCCACCCCCCCCCCCCCCTTCCCACGCCTCCTCCCCCCAAGCCCTCTCCCTTCCACACATCTCCCTGCTCTCAAATGTTGTGTTTGTGTGCTTCCCCTTCTCTCCCCATCTTGTCTTCCGCTCCCTCTTTTTATATATTTTCTTTGTCTGGTTGTTTTGTTTGTGAAGTAAATGTTAGCTCTTTCACGAGCCTCGATTCAGTATACAAAAAAAATATATAATCAAAGTCTAAGAAGGTCTACTGGGGGTCAAAGTGTGTCCAGGTTTGACCCCCCAAAATAGATATTTGCTTTATTCTCCGAAACTACAGACGATTTTGATGAAACTTGACCACAACCTTCATCACCCATGATGTACCAAAGGTGTTCACGGCATAAAAAAAAAATCGGGCCCTGAGGGGGTTTATGGGGGGTTATCCCCCCAAAATAGGTATTTTCTCTCTTCTCTGAAAATACATACACAATTTCAAAGAAACGTCACCACAACCTTCATCACCTGTGATGTACCAATGTTTGTTCAAGGCATTAGAAAAATTGGGGTCAGATGAGGTATACGGGATGAAGGGGGGGGGGGAGGTGTAGGGGAGAGGTAGGGGTTGCCCCCCAAAATAGGTATTTTTTTGTTTTTTTGTTTAAAGTTTTATGATTATGTGAGTACAATTTTACATGCTGCGCTGTCTTCTAGCAACCATTGAAATTGGTTTAAAATACCTTTAGCCAGTGCAGTATTCTGTTTATTCTACCAGGTGAGCGCCAGGGGTATTGCCCTTATGTTTCATGAATAGAACCTGGTTGAGTCTGTAGAAATTATGTGTGTGAATGTCTACTCACATGTGGTCCTACACCAGTGGTTGGATGCTTGCTGGCAATCCTCCGTATCTGTTATACTCGATGAACGTGGCAAAATGGGAGTAAAAGTGGATTACAGCCAATGCTTCCCAGAAGCTGGTCGAAGGCCTCGACAGGTAACCCCATCATAAAATGGTGATTTTTCAGGAGATGAAAATACCAATGTTTCGGGGTGACCCAAGTGGTGGTTAAAACAAAATGAATATTCCACCAGCAAAAGGCGATCCCAAAATGGCGGAAGAAAAAAAAAGCCCTGGGAAGTAGAAAGGTTTGTCAGGTTATCGTGAGTAGCGAGCGAGTGGTGAAGTAGAATTCTGTTGATAGCCGTAAGGGAAACCAAAGAACAGTGAAGTGTAGTATTTAACCACTCCATATTATCCCGCCTTTTAGCTCCAAACCCTTCGAGGAGAGAGTCCGCGTAAAAACGACGACCCTCTTCTTCTTCCTCTTCATGTACTGAAAGTTGATTGGTTGTTTTGTCTTAAACCTTGTTTTGCTTCCTTGTTTTAAACCACGCCACACAAACCGAACGTTTGCTAGGAGAGCATCAGTATGTGAGGAACAAGCTTGGTGATTTGATTCTGCCTGCATCGTCTGTTCATGTAGAAAACGATTCATGTAAAACTAGAAGTCGCGACAAGTCAAGGGAATTGTGTACAATTTTATTTTGTGCACAAAATCGAAGTTCATGGAATGGCGAGGTACAGGCATAGTGATGGGGGGAGGGGAGGTGTCAATACAGATTAGTGTTGGAATCCTCACTTTAATATAATTTCATCCTCTTTATAATGTGTGCGGCCATCCGAGGATAATTCTTCATTTGTTTCTCTCTTTCATCAGTAGAGTTTCCTTAAGCTCAGCCCGTGTGTACACACAAGACGCGCCATGACGTATGACATATGGTGAGGACAGACGTGTGTGGACACAGAAAGAGCAGAAGGTGCAAGACCAGAAAGGAGACAGTATAAGACATTGAGATCACTGACCAATATGGGAAAGTGTTAGACTCAGCTTCGTTGTGGGACATATTGAAGGCCTTTTGGTGGCCTTGTTGTCCATGGCATCAAGCTCAGAAAGGCATGAGGCAGAGGTACCAGGCCAGAGGGGAGAGCAGTACTCAAGGATGATCTGAGATTGTGTTGTACTGAAAACAATTTGTGCCTCATCCCATCACCATCAAACCTTTCGTCCTCCTCATCCTTCCCTTTCTTGTAACTCTTCTGTAATCTCTGACACACTATCAACTGCTCTTCCTACCTCCCCCTCTCACCTTTCATCTGACCCTACCCCTCCCCTGTCCTGCACCCGATGCTCCCCCTCTCTCCTCATTAACGGTATGGACCTCAAACATCCGGGGCCTTCGCTCAAACCTGATTGATCTCTCCATTCAGGTTGCTTCTGACAATCCAGACTTGATCTGCTTAACAGAAACTTTCCTCCGTCAAGATGTCTCTGATTCCTTAATATCTCTTCCTGGTTACTCCCTCCTCCGGTATGATAGACCTGAGCCTCGTCCTGGTGGTGGGGTGGCTATCTTTATCAAAAACTCTCTTCCTCACTCTCCCTGCACTGCCCTCTCTCCACCCCACCCCAGGAGTACCTCTGGCTATGGCTTCCACTCCGCTCCCACCTTTTGTTCATATGTGTTCTGCACCGTCCTCCAAACAGTGATGACTCCATTTACATTTCGCTGTCGGACAACATGGACCAACTTCTATCAACTCATCCAAACTCTCTCTTCCTCATATCTGGCGACTTCAACTGTCATCATGCCAGCTGGCTGGGTGTGGGTGTTTATCTCACCAGCCATGGCACCTCAGCAAAGGACTTCTGCGACTCATTGGGACTGACACAATCTGTCAATTTCCCGACCCGGATCTCAGTCAATGGAGTATCTTCTCTTCTGGACTTGGTTATGACTAACTTCCCTGCAAATGTCTGCTGCTCTTCTTCTGCTCCAATCGGTTCTTCTGATCATGTGCTTGTTAAAGTGGACATCTCTCTGGCCATTCTCAGAGAGCCTCCTCCGTGCCGACGAGTCTGGTATTTCACTCAGGCCGACTGGCACGGTCTGCAAGCAGCCATCAATCATCTGGACTGGTCTCCCATCTCTACTGCCTCTGACATCAATTCTTCCTGGGAATTCTTCCAAAGCAAACTGCTCTCTCTCATGCCCAGATTTATCCCATCTTGTCTTTACTTGTCTTACCCTTCCTCCCGTCCATGGTACACTGAATCTTGTGGTGAGGCAGTTGCCCTGAAACAACTTGCCTTTGCCTCTTGGAAGGCAAATCCAACTGAAGGCAATCTCAGTTCCTTCCACCAAGCTCGAAACAAGTGTGTGTCTACCCTCCGGAGTGCCAGGAAGCACTATCTCTCCACACTCAAGATTGAACTCTCAAACCTGTCTCCTTCCTCCAAATCCTGGTGGCGTCTGGTCAAATCCGTTTCTTGTGTTTGTTCCCCTCCATTCCCTCCCTTACCTCAAATGGCTACACAGTTGACACCGCACGTGACAAAGCCGAATGCCTCAACTCTGTGTTTGCCTCAAAATCTTGTGTCCCAAACCCATCTCTCTCTGTTCCCACCTTTCCCAGTCGAACCCAACTGCTCCTGGACTCTGTGTCCTTCTCTCCTAACAAGGTGGAGAAGTTTTTATCAAACCTCGACTCTGATTCTGCAACTGGACCAGACGGCATCAGCCCACGGGTCCTAAAATCCTGCTCTCCCGCTCTATCTCACCCTCTCTCTCTTCTTTTCACCCTCTCTTTTGCTCAAGGTCATCTGCCAGCATCTTGGAAATCAGCAAACATTACCGCTTTACACAAAAAAGGTGCAAAAACAGATCCTTGCAACTACAGACCAATCAGCCTGCTCCCAATTATCAGCAAAGTCATGGAATCCATCATTGCTTCGGATATCAAATCCTTCCTCTTCTCCAATGGCTTGATCTCTGATCATCAACTTGGATTCAGACCAGGTCATTCTACTCTGGACATGTTGCTTCTGCTGTCTCCACAATGGATGGAGGTCCTCAATGCCAAACAGGAAATCAGAGCTGTCTCACTTGACATATCACGTGCCTTCGATACGGTCTGGCACCCAGCTCTGCTCACCAAACTCTCCTCCTATGGTATCCATGGAAATCTCCACTCATGGCTTGCGGACTTCCTCTCTGGTCGTAGGCAACGTGTGGCCCTGAATGGATTTCTCTCATCTCCCCTTCCTGTTCTGGCTGGAGTTCCCCAAGGTAGTGTTCTGGGCCCTGTGCTATTTCTGGTCTTCATCAATGATCTCTCCGACTCTCTGGAAAATCCTCTCTATCTCTTTGCTGATGACTCCACCATCTGCCGCTCCATTCCTCATCCCTCAGATCGGCAGTCTGCAGCCTCCACACTCTCTGCAGACCTGGACAAAATCACAGACTGGTCAAACAAGTGGAACATGTCTTTCAATCCTGACAAATCTCACACTCTTACAATGTCTCTCCGAAAGGACCGACTGGAAAACCCTCCCATCTACTTTCTCAACAATCCTCTCCAAGAAGTTCTGTCGCTCTAGCTTTTGGGTCTCACTATCTGCCATGACCTTTCTTGGGAAAACCACATTTCCCAGCTGGCCTCCAAAGCCAGTTGCCGACTAGGCATCCTCCGTCGTGCGAAGTCCTTCCTTGGCACACCTGAGCTCCTCACCACATACAAGGCTTTCATCCATAGCTCAATGGAATACTGTTCCCCCCTCTGGGCTGGTGCTCCTGCCTCACACCTAGCTCAGCTTCACGCTGTTGAGGCCAAAGCTTTCAGAATCATTGGAATCTCCTGCGATGAAGTTAACTCCGAGGGCCTTTCACTCACTCACCGCAGGCAAGTTGGTGGTCCTTCTGTCTTCTACCGACTCCTCTCCGGCCTTGCTCCCCCAGTGCTCTGTCCCCCCAATATTCCTTCAGGTCGCACAAGATCTTCCTGCAACCCTCTTATGGTTAAACTGCCAAAATCTAGGCTCTCTGCTCACCTTCACCCTTTCATTCCCCTTTTCTCCCGCCTCTGGAACAAACTCCCCCACTCCCTTCAATCCCACTCATAAAAAAAAAAATATATATATATTTGTATACAGAGTCGAGGCTTGTATAAGAGCTAAGACATTAAACATGAAGACGTATACGGACACATAAAACATACAACATAAAACAGTTGATGAGTGCAATGAACCTGGAGTCCTGGACTTTAGCTGTTTCACATATATATACACAAAGAATTAAGTTAAGCACCCCCCCGTTTTTTTACAACCTCGCACATTACAAGTTTGTTGTCGTCAAAACAGTGTAATATACCCATGATATTGCTATATTTTCTGGAGAAGTGATATTATGGTCACATAAAAACATAACAATCATGCCGTTTTCAATATTTTATTCTGAATAATTTAAGGTGAAATTTTTTGGGAATTTTAGGCATATTTTCACCTCAATTTAAGTATGGAGCTATAGGTCCATCACGGACAGTGTGGGTGACGTTTATGTTTTCTAACGTACAGTCATTGTTCTGAGAAGACCTCTAGCGATCTTTGCGTCAATAACGTGTGTAGGACCCACCTGATCGGATCACTGACTCAACCCTACGTCTCATAGACCCTGTAAGCCGTCGTATGCGTTGCTGTGGCAGGTTGTTCCATTCCCGATGTAATGCACGTTCCAATTCATCCAGATTGGCTATTGGAGGGACCATCTTCGCAATTTGTCGTCCCAACATGTCCCAAACGTGCTCGAGGGGGTTCAGGTCAGGACTGTACGCAGGCCAGGGGATGGTTGTCACAGCACCTTGCTCCATCCGATCACGTGGGTCCTACACACGTTATTGACGCAAAGATCGCTAGAGGTCTTCTCAGAACAATGACTGTACGTTAGAAAACATAAACGTCATCCACACTGTCCGTGATGGACCTATAGCTCCATACTTAAATTGAGGTGAAAATATGCCTAAAATTCCCAAAAAATTTCACCTTAAATTATTCAGAATAAAATATTGAAAACGGCATGATTGTTATGTTTTTATGTGACCATAATATCACTTCTCCAGAAAATATAGCAATATCATGGGTATATTACACTGTTTTGACGACAACAAACTTGTAATGTGCGAGGTTGTAAAAAAACGGGGGGGTGCTTAACTTAATTCTTTGTGTATATATATATATACAGACTTGGCATTTAATATTGAATATTTTTTTTGTGGGGGTGAACTTACTTTTAAAGATGTCTTAGAACCAAAAGTTCATTGGAATTATGTTGAAATTATTCTAGATTTTGTTAATGTGACCTTTAAAAGAAACAAAAACCACATTTGACATTTTGAAACAAATAAATTAATTAACCCTTGAAAGTGATGTAAACTGATATCGAACTCAATTCATGGATAGTACTGTGTTAAACTTCTGTACGTTTTCCAGAAGTATCTCTTTATTTTGCACATTAGCCAAAAAAAATTTCAACAAAAACAAAAGTTAAATTACGACTGGGTTTACGGACAGTAAAATTACAGTTCAGTACTTCGTGTAACCCCCACGAGCATTCAGGAGAGCACGTACATGTTGAGGCATGCTGTTCACGAGATTTGCCAAGGTTTGGACAGGAATCGCTTGCCATGGTGACAATAGCCTGCTGCAATTCATGCACAGAGGTCGGCTGCTGGTCCAAGTGGTCGATTTGACGCGTTAATTCTGCCCACAAGTTCTCTATCGGATTCATATCCGGGGACATGGCAGGCCACTCCATATGCTCTACACCACGGTCAGCAAGAAAGTGTTGGATCATGCGAGCACGATGAGGCCGTGCATTGTCATCTTGGAAGACAAAGTTTCCTCGAAAGGCTGCACGAGCAAATGGAAGCAATGTTTCTTCCAGAATGGCCCTGTACTTGAACTGGTTCAGGTTTCCATTCAGAACAACCAGGTCAGTTTTGACCCCTGCATGAAAAGCAGCCCAAACGGTCACCCCACCACCTCCAGCTTGGACTCTTGGCACTATACAATCTTCGTTGTAGGCTTCATGCACTTGTCTGCGCACTCGGACGCAGCCATCTTGACGATAGAGCAGAAATCTAGACTCGTCGCTGAAGATCACGTGATTCCAGTGTCCTGGCTGCCATTGTCGGTGCTCTCTGGCCCACTGCAATCGGCGCTGGTGGTGTTGTCTGGTCAGGCGTGGCTTTCTCAGGGGACGCCTGGCACGATAGCCTGCTTGAACCACTCGTTGGTTGACTAGCCTTCTGGATACAGACATTTGTCAGTTGCTTCCACTCAGCCCTAAGCCGATTAGCTGACTTGGTACGGCCATTGCGGACTAACCGGTGCAGCTGGCGATCATCCCTCTTTGTGGTTCTGCGGGGACGTCCTGGCCTCGGTATTGAAGTAGGGACACCCCCTCTGAGCATTTCGTTTCAGGATCTTTGACACCTGACCTTGAGTGATGCCATACTGCCGAGCAATAGCACGCTGTTTCATGCTGTAATTTCGTAAAGCTACCACTCCATGACAAACAGCATTGTCGAGTTGACGGACCATCTCCAGAGGAAGCGGCAATAACTTTTGGAGACGTGCAGCAGTTGTTTTCCACTAATACAGAACCAACAACCCTTGTGTACCTGACTGTGAAGCCAATCGTAAAATGCACCTGTCCGTACATTTTGCCACGCCACCTGTGATATAATCCTGTTGTTGACTTCTTGCTGCGACAGACAATCAGTGACATGGTTCTTTTAACAAATAAATCACCAAAGTGTAAAAGAAACTCACCAGATTGATATACTGAGTTATGAAAGTAAACCCAAGTCAAGAAAAAAAAAAATTCCATATTACATGCCAAGTCTGTATGTATGTATATATATATATATATATATATATATATATATATATATATATATATATATATATATATATATATATATATATATATATATATATATATACATATATACATATATATATATATATATATATATATATATATATATATATATATATATATATACTAGCTTGGTGAGGCTAGCGGGCTTATTTTAGCTGAGGATAATGACTGTACCTGAGTTGCTGTGTTGTGATGATTTACACCAATCATAATACAAACAATTACTTTGCACAAATGTATTTGTTGTGTTTGTGATATTACATTTTTATAGGCAATTTAGGTTGAAGATTCAGGTTGAATGTTTTTTTTTCAAGAAAGAACCCCTCAGCACATACCTAGGGGAGGGGTAGGTGTAGACTGGACGTTTGGGACGATTACACCTCACCACCACGTAATTCAAAACGCCTCACCACCGCGAAATTAAAAACTCCTCACCACCGCGAAATTGAAAACACCTCACAGCCATCAAACACATAAGAAAAACACCTCACAGCCATAAAACACGTAATAAAAACACCTCACCACCACGAAATTAAAAACACCTCACCACCGCGAAATTGAAAACACCTCACAGCCATAAAACACGTAATAAAAACACCTCACCACCGCGAAATTGAAAACACCTCACAGCCATAAAACACGTAATAAAAACACCTCACAGCCATAAAACACGTAATAAAAACACCTCACCACCACGAAATTGAAAACACCTCACAGCCATCAAACACATAATAAAAACACCTCACAGCCATAAAACACGTAATAAAAACACCTCACAGCCATAAAACACGTAATAAAAACACCTCACAGCCATAAAACACGTAATAAAAACACCTCACCACCGCAAAATTGAAAACACCTCACAGCCATCAAACACGTAATAAAAACACCTCACAGCCATAAAACACGTAATAAAAACACCTCACCACCACGAAATTGAAAACACCTCACAGCCATCAAACACATAATAAAAACACCTCACAGCCATAAAACACGTAATAAAAACACCTCACCACCACGAAATTGAAAACACCTCACAGCCATCAAACACATAATAAAAACACCTCACAGCCATAAAACACGTAATAAAAACACCTCACAGCCATAAAACACGTAATAAAAACACCTCACAGCCATAAAACACGTAATAAAAACATCTCACCACCGCGAAATTGAAAACACCTCACAGCCATAAAACACGTAATAAAAACACCTCACAGCCATAAAACACGTAATAAAAACACCTCACCACCACGAAATTGAAAACACCTCACAGCCATCAAACACATAATAAAAACACCTCACAGCCATAAAACACGTAATAAAAACACCTCACAGCCATAAAACACGTAATAAAAACACCTCACCACCGCGAAATTGAAAACACCTCACAGCCATCAAACACATAATAAAAACACCTCACAGCCATAAAACACGTAATAAAAACACCTCACAGCCATAAAACACGTAATAAAAACACCTCACAGCCATAAAACACGTAATAAAAACACCTCACCACCGCGAAATTGAAAACACCTCACAGCCATAAAACACGTAATAAAAACACCTCACAGCCATAAAACACGTAATAAAAACACCTCACCACCACGAAATTGAAAACACCTCACCACCGCGAAATTGAAAACACCTCACAGCCATAAAACACGTAATAAAAACACCTCACCACCGCGAAATTGAAAACACCTCACAGCCATAAAACACGTAATAAAAACACCTCACAGCCATAAAACACGTAATAAAAACACCTCACCACCACGAAATTGAAAACACCTCACAGCCATCAAACACATAATAAAAACACCTCACAGGCATAAAACACGTAATAAAAACACCTCACAGCCATAAAACACGTAATAAAAACCCCTCACCACCACAAAATTGAAAACACCTCACAGCCATCAAACACATAATAAAAACACCTCACAGCCATAAAACACATAAGAAAAACACCTCACAGCCATAAAACACGTAATAAAAACACCTCACCACCACGAAATTAAAAACACCTCACCACCGCGAAATTGAAAACACCTCACAGCCATAAAACACGTAATAAAAACATCTCACCACCGCGAAATTGAAAACACCTCACAGCCATAAAACACGTAATAAAAACACCTCACAGCCATAAAACACGTAATAAAAACACCTCACCACCACGAAATTGAAAACACCTCACAGCCATCAAACACATAATAAAAACACCTCACAGCCATAAAACACGTAATAAAAACACCTCACAGCCATAAAACACGTAATAAAAACCCCTCACAGCCATAAAATTGAAAACACCTCACAGCCATCAAACACATAATAAAAACACCTCACAGCCATAAAACACGTAATAAAAACACCTCACAGCCATAAAACACGTAATAAAAACACCTCACCACCACGAAATTGAAAACACCTCACAGCCATAAAACACGTAATAAAAACACCTCACAGCCATAAAACACATAATAAAAACACCTCACAGCCATAAAACACGTAATAAAAACCCCTCACCACCACAAAATTGAAAACACCTCACAGCCATCAAACACATAATAAAAACACCTCACAGCCATAAAACACGTAATAAAAACACCTCACAGCCATAAAACACGTAATAAAAACACCTCACCACCGCGAAATTGAAAACACCTCACAGCCATAAAACACGTAATAAAAACACCTCACCACCACGAAATTGAAAACACCTCACAGCCATCAAACACATAATAAAAACACCTCACAGCCATCAAACACATAATAAAAACACCTCACAGCCATAAAACACGTAATAAAAACACCTCACCACCACGAAATTGAAAACACCTCACAGCCATCAAACACATAATAAAAACACCTCACAGCCATAAAACACGTAATAAAAACCCCTCACCACCACAAAATTGAAAACACCTCGCAGCCATAAAACACGTAATAAAAACACCTCATAGCCATCAAACACATAATAAAAACACCTCACATCCATAAAACACGTAATAAAAACACCTCACAGCCACGAAATTAAAAACACCTCACCACCAAGTCATTTAAAAACACCTCACCACTAAGTATTTCAAAACACCTCACCACCAAGTCATTTAAAAACACCTCACCACTAAGTATTTCAAAACACCTCACCACCTCACCTCCGGCCTTGCACCCCCAGCTCTCTCTGTGTTCTGTCCCCCAAATATTCCTACAGGTCGCACAAGATCTGCCAGCAACCCTCTGATGGTTAAACTGCCGAAATCTCGGCTCTCTGCTCACCTTCACTCTTTCATTCCTCTTTTCTCCCGCCTCTGGAACAAACTCCCTCACTCCCTTCAATCCCACTCCTCCCTCCAGGTCTTTAAAACAGCTGTTCACCACCATCTCTTATCTTCCCCCATCCAAAACCTTGATCTTTTCTACCCCCGCTAATTCACCCCAGATCCACCTTGTTTGAAATTCCAACTTCTTTCCTGGAAGTCCTGGCCGTGTCCATATGTTTTATACCTCTCCCACCCCCCCCCCTTCGCACCCCCCCCCCAAAGCCCTCGCCCTCTCTCAGATCTCTCGATGTCTCCATGTCTCTCGGTCCCTGCTCTCAAATGTTGTGTTTGTGTCCTTCCCCCTCTCTCCCCATCTTGTCTACCGCTCCCGATGTTATATGTTTTTGTGTCGGTTTGTCTTTCTGTGTGATTAATGTTCGCTCTTTCACGAGCCTCGATCTTGTACACAAAAAAAAAAAAAAAAAAAAAACCCCCCACAATCTCAAGTTTACTGGTGACGGAAGCACATCATACGTTTCCCGCAACAGGAAATTCAACATTTAACAATATTGGCTCCATCCTTCAAATCTCTTGCCACGCCTGGTGTTGGCTTAGCGGTTAGGGTGCCGGCTTGGGATCCTAGGATCCTGGGTTCGAATCCCGGTCGATCGCTGAATTAACGCCAGGGGGGTTGACTGAGCCTGTCATCCTTCCGAGGTCGGCAAATTGAGTACCAGTTTGCTGGGATGAATGATCCCGGTGTGTACCCCGGTTTAGAATAGGTACACTGTGTCCCTGCGCATCGTAAGAGGCGACTAAGGGTTGGCGTCAGGAAGGGCATCCGGCCATAAAAACATTGCCTCAAACAGGGAACCATGATTGTCATGTGGCCCGCAAGGCTAACCCCCGCTCTAGCGGGGAAAATGGCCTTAAAAACGATAATTCTTCAAATCTCTTGCCACTTCAACACCTTCCCACTTAGTCCAAGCACCTTACTGTGCCTGACCGACTGCTTTCACATATCTCCCCTCCTCTTCCTTTCTTCTCACCTCCCACTCAACCATCTTCCTCCTCTCTTTCACACATGCCTTTCCCCATCGATCATGCTTCATCCACCCCAAGCCATGCTCTCCATGCTGTACCAATAGTGTACCATCCCCATGACCTCCTCCTGTTGCAACCGCTCCTCCATCTCATCCACCTCTGCTCTTGCAATACACTTCCGACTTCCCTTCTTCTCTGGGAGAGCATTCTTTACCACTGCATCACTTGAATCCCGCAACATCATGAACTCCCGCACACTCACCACCTTAAACTCCTCAGTTAATGATGTCAAGGGAAACTGGAGTTTTCCACCCTGACCATAAAAGGCAATGTTCGTCAAACAGCGTGGCACTCCCAACCACCTCCTCACAAACCCGCTCACCACAACCTCCATCCTCTCTACATGCCCAATTGCAATATCATACATCATCAATGGCCACAATACTCGTGGCATCAATCCAAACTTCAAACATCATACCTTCAACTTACCTGGCAAACCACATCCATCAATCCTCTTCAAACCTCTCAAAAGCTTGTTTCTGACCTCCTCCACTCTTCCCACATCATTCAACTCCACTGTATACCATCTTCCCAAACTCTTCACAGGGGCCTCTACCAATGATGGAACCACTTCCCCTCCCAGCTCAAACCTGTGCATGTTATCCACCACTCCTCGTCTCACGACCACACTCCTCGACTTTCTTGCTTTAAATCCCATTATTGCCCACCGCATCAACCTTTCCAGTCGTCCCAGTACCTCTACTGCTGCATCAGCGGACTGTTGGACAACTGTCAGGTCATCCATGAAAGCAAACATTGCTGGCAACCTCTGACCAGGGGCTAGCTCCATTTCTTTCCCATGTCCACTCACCGCACGTATCAACAACTCCATAACCAGCACAAACACAATAGGGGAGATGGTACATCCCATCGGGATCCCCACTTCCAACTTCTGCCACTCTGTTACATAGGACTGTGTCGCAAACCGCATCCAAAACTTATCATAATATGCCATCAAAAAATCCCTAAATCTCCGTGGCACCCAAAATAAATCCATGGCATACCTGATCAAGGCATGCAGCACTGACCCATATGCATTCTCCAAATCCAGCCATACCACCGCCACATCCTTCATTTGCCTCTTTGCCTCCTGTAACACTTGCCAGACCATTGCCGAGTGTTCAATGCATCCTGGTGATCCTGGTATTCCTGCCTTCTGCACAGAACCATCTACAAAACCATTCCCTCTGATGAAGCCTGAGAGCCGTGCCGCAAAGACACTCATCAATATCTTCCCATCTACATCGAGCAATGATATTGGTCTAAACTGCTCCAGTGTCACAGCCTCCTCCTGCTTTGGAATATAAACTCCTTCCGCCCTAGTCCATTGACTGGGCACCACTCCTTGCTTCCATACCACCTTCAGAGCCTTCCACAGATACTGCCTGATGCCTTCACAACTCTTAAACACCTTGTATGGCACTCCACTTGGTCCTGGAGCCGATGTCGCCCGTGCCTTCCTCAAAACTGCCTCAATCTCAGACATCTTTGGCTCTGACAAATCAAATGGAACACCTGGCTATGTCGGTCTCACCAATCCTTGGATGTCCTCCACCACTTCGTTCCTCCTTCTGTCTGCATACGTGACACGCAGGTTACCTTCCAACTCTTCCTTTGGTACCTTCAGTACACCACCTCGAGACGGCTCCAACAGATCCTTCATAAACTGAAAAGGCTTCCCAAATAACCTCTTTCTCTTCCTCTGCCTCTCCTTTCTTTGCCTCTTCATCCTTTCCACTCTCTTCAACTTCACCAACCTCATCCTCACCTGCTTCGTCAACACCTCAAGCCCATTCCTCTCCCCTTCCACCTTCCATTCAAACTCCTCAACTCCATTCTCAACTCATGGATCTCCCTCTGCCTCCTGCTCAAACATGCCTCCTTCTCACCCCTCTCTACACACTCTTTCACTCCAAACGTGACACATGCATACTCAAACACAATGTCATTCATCTTTCTCAATCTATCTTCCACCCTTCCTTTCAACCTATGAAGCGCCCCACACGTCACTCCATCCATTCTCTCCCATACTTCCCTTTCTCCCATACCTGGCCATTTCACTCTCCTCCTCACATCCTTTTCCTGCTGAAGTACAACCCCAGGACATACAACACTGTGGCTTGCTACCTGGCTGTTTCTCCCGGCCGTCTTACGTGTCCCCTTTTCAAAGGCACTGCGTTGCTGTACCTCCTCCTCACCCACCTTACGCACACACCCCATTCGGCTCTGATGGACATGCAATCCTCTCACCGACTCAAACTCACGTCCACACCCAAACTTCTCTCGAAGCTGCCCTGCCTCCACACATACACCAATATCTCCACAATACATCTCCACAATACAATACAATACATATATCTCCACAATACATCTCCACAATACAATACAATACATATATGTCATCGTGTAAGTGATGAGCTTTCTGGGTTTGAGTCCCGGGTTGAGTCAGAATTTTTTCACACTAGCCCCACGCAGGAATGAATTTCCTGTTTATTAAAAAAAAAAAAAAAAAAGTATTCATATACATATATATCTATATATATATATATTGTTACAGACGCGGTTTTAGATGTTATTTTACCGAGCGGTTGGTATTACCGCGTCCGAACAGTTACTCCCCAATTAGAACCCGATTCACCCAGAACTTTGGCCGTATCGCACCGCAGCTGCCCAATCTGGGAAAAGACTAAAACGACGAAATGCAAAGAGGAAAAGGAATAAAACGAGAGGACGTACAGACGAGTAATGGGATTTATTATTTACACACATAAGCAAAAAGAAAGCAGTCACGTTTATTTACAAGCACATAAGACGCAGGTGACACAGTGCAAATACTAGCTTACCTACAGACTTAATTAAATACCCAGGGACAGAACAAACAAAACAAACTCACGTACACAAGAAGGGTGGAAAGGCAGGAGGTGGATGGCTGGAGGGAGAGGGAGGTCCAAGGGGGTCCTGCAGCTCAACCGGCGCGTTTAGCAGCCGCCGTTCCTTTACGGCTCTGCTCCAAACCGCCGTTCAGGCCCCCAAGCTGCTGTGGACGTCGCGTGCTTTGCCAGGCCTTGTCCGACTCGTCTGGTCCAACCCTCAACTCGTTCTTGGTCCACTCACTCTTTACCACCGACTCCTCACCGCAACCAACGCAACCAACTGACCACCACCACCGACTCCTCACCGCAACCAACGCAACCAACTGACCACCGACTCCACTGACTGACTCCTCACGACTCACCTGGCAACCGACTCACTTGCTTCCTGCGTGCGCGCCTTTATAACGCCTCCGGCGATTAAGCCGCCGGCCTTCAGGACACGCCCATCGGGGTGCTCACCTCGGCCCTGGTTGGTCGCGCGACCCTCTGGCTCCGCCCTTTATGACGACGGGCGGGCACGCCTTTCTTCTCCGATTCGAGCACATGTTCAATGGTGGTTATTGGAGGGGAGGTAATTTGGCAATCGAGGCTCGGCAATGACGAAAGGGGATGTGAAGGAAATGGGGATTTTGGGGATGGGAATGAAAGGGGATCTATTCTCTTTCACTGGTGCAATGGAGTACTTCAATTAATGGGAGACACAGCCTTACCCTAAAACACAGAATAAGAGATAACTATCAAACAGGAGTATTCTATTATTTGGCTGATGTGTATGCTTGTGGACTAATTATGGGATGCCCTTTCACCTTTACACAGCTCCGGAGGTAGGGGGGCGCAGAATAAACAATAATAATAATAGTACAGCACACAATCAAAAAATATACAGTCCTCATCTCCGCAACACTGCACCCTCCTCCTCTTAGGCACATCCCGGGCCTACAACTTTTATTTAGTGTGACACGTAGGTGTAGTTCCCTCTACTTTTAACCTGACCCTGAGTGCGACAGTTTTAAAACATAAATAAATGTGTCCCGCTGCTCCATTGCACCCTGCCTAACAGACCTACGCCCACAGTTAACCGAATTGCGGATTGGTCTTCAAACTATACACTGACGGTGGGAAGTATTATTTACAATGACGCTATTTTTATTTACAAAACTAACCCAGGACCTGTGATTGTTCTTTCTGGGGGGGAGACAGTCTGTTCTGCATCGACGCACCATGAACGCACCCAAAAACGCACCAATACAAGCACCCAAGCACCAATCGGTGCAGTCACCATTGTTCAAGAGTGTTCAACAAAAATAAATTCAACAACCCCTAACCCTGCAGGTGGTCTCTTGCTCTTCAGCTCCCTCTGCTGGTTATTATTATTTGGTCTTCCAGATGTTGTCATTCTTTTGCTTTGCTTACTGGCGGCCTATTTGTATTAAAACTTGCACCCAATGTGTCCTTTTTATTTATTTTATTTATGGCCCACAGGGCCGACTAGTGTGGTTCACCTGTGGGGCATCGGTGCCCTGTGGCCAAGGTCCGCCAGCAAGATTTCGGGCCCTCATGGCCGGTTCCAGCAGAGGGGCCATGCCCCAACCCATGGGGTCCATAAGTGGTGCTCGGCCACAGGCATGTGGTCCATAATGTGGTGCATCGATGCAGACAGCTGGTTCTGGGAATTTCGGGCGCACAATGGCCGACCCACGCACGCTCCCCTCGGCACCCAATGGCGCACAGGTCATGTGGGAGACAAAAGGGGAAAGACAATTGAGTGAGGGGTAAGGTCACAAGGGTACACATCAATAAGGCAATGCAAGGCGAAATGCGTACGGAGGGCGAAGTGAGAAAGCTCGTCCCTACCGTACGTCACCCCCCTGTCACCTACCCTACCCTTGCCCTTACCCCATATGTACAAAAATCTACACATTTACAAATTCGTCACTACTGTCACGTCTTCCCCATATTTCCCCTATACCAAATTCTTCTCCACAATCCCTCTACTTCAAAATTTGCCATCACCAAATTCATCATCAATCCTCATAAGGAGGCAGAGATGGAACATCAAGCACAATGTCACACCCACGTCATGATGCGTCCCACAATCCAAACATTTGCATCATCAAAACATGGCATGGTGTGGAGTACCTGTCACCTCAGGTGAGTGGATGCAGATGGTGCGAGGAGATCCTTCATCCTAACTATCCTCTAAATGATTTTAACACACTTTACACTACCCGGGGTCTCTCCCTGCCAATCCATTGGCCAACTTACACAATGGGTTCTAAAAACCAATTCCCATTGACCAAACTGTGGTGCTTCTCAATTTGGGGTCTCACTCCCCCGATTCATCTCCCGGTGCCCTCGCACAATTTCTGGGCTGCGACGTGTAGCTCTCCCAGCAGGTCTACCCACCTGCACACCTCCACCACGGCAGTTGCCTCCGAGCTTACCTGCTCCTTACCCTAACCTATCTACCTGGGGAAGGCCCTCTGGCGCTCTCCCCACTCGGTGCCCTCTGGCACTGGGCTACCCGGGTCCGTCCTCTGGATCCTCGGGCCCCATCCACAACAACTACTACCGGCTCCCAGAGCCCACCTGCGGCCTCACCTGGCCGACATCCTCACAGTGGTGGAGTGCCCAAACCAACTACACACACTAACAGGCTACACGCCCAGCCATTTCCACAACACTAATGCACCCATCCAAAGACCATTCTGTCACTCGCACCACAGATTCCAATATCCAACCACAATTTACCTGTACCCTCTACCTAACACTTACACTACCCGCCCCGGGTATCCGTGATGGGGGTCCACTCTTCCCCCATTCACACCTTCGTACCATCCACTCCACTCCACAATTTCCACCATACTCACTCCACGACCATCCATTCCAATACTCCATTTATTCCACACTACCATTCTCCATACCTGCTGTTGCACACCTGTGCCCTCACACCTGGTGCCACCTGCACCCTCCTTTCTTCCTGGACCATTTGGTCAGCACAACACGCAATCACCACTACTCCCTCATACACTGCTCCATTCACCTGTTCAGTTGCACACCTGTGCAATCACACCTGTTCAATTCTCAAACACACGGCATCATCTCATCTAACTACTCCCCTCTGAAACTTGCGCTTCCCAGTCGTCCCTTTAAACTATTGCGCTCCCACGTCATTATCATCCACACTAAACTACCTGCGTCCCCACTACAGGTATCAGTCACTAACTAAACTTAACGTTACCTAATGTCATCTTCGCTAGATCCCTACACACGATATATCCTAACCCACCCGGGCTAGTTTTCACTGCCATCAACCCCATAATCTATTGCGCATTTGCCCCACCTAGCTGTGAGGGGTGACAGAGCCGCCATCCCCCCACATCGGGGAGGTCCTACCATCAATTTCGCACACCCAAATCCAATCAATCAAAAATTCTGCCAATCATCGTACCAATCATCAAATTTCGCCTTTTTCTAATTTCGTGGCCAAAACACTATCCTCATCACCCGTCTACTTATTACATCCTCTCGGTGCGCCAATTCACGTCTACAGCCCGGCTTCGTACAGCCGAGCAATGAATACGGGTTGTTTTGTGCCAGCGGCTGGATACGTCCCGCATTCGTGGCAGGGACGGGGGCTTACCCGGGCCGAGATCCCACGCACCACCTCGGCGTGGAGCCATCCAATGTCCCGATCTCGACCTGCCGGCACGTCTCAATAGAAAGTGGTCGCCATGACGACCCTTCCTATCGGGCTGCCCGCTCCGCCTAGTGGAGCCCGGACGCGGCCGTTCCAAGCGAGGCCCAGCGTGGATCGCGTACGGCGGTTCTTTCGAAACCACCGTGGTTCGGATCCCCGCTGGTCCTCGCGGCACGCGAAGCTGCCCGACGCGCACCGAGGGCCTGATTCGGCTATAAGTCGTTCTAACCTCTAACCCGGTTACCGTCGATGCTTCACCTGCACGCTTACATGCATACGCTACCCCTTTCTTGCTCATACCTCCAGCTGTTTCCATGCTCCTCGTACCTTTCCTTACACACCTCGGTACACTCATTCCGCCCACAGACTTGGTCACACACCTGACCACCGAACACCTTGGCACACATTCGTCGCTCGCACACCTCACCAACACACCTCTTCGCGCCCCCTCCTCTGTCACCTCCTCTGTGACAATCACAGGTGTGCTCTCACCCGCACACCCAACCACGTGCCTCACGACCAAGTCAAGTGTGCATTCCCACACACGCTCTACCATTCCAGGTGTGCATCCTTCCATTCCAGGTGTACATCCCCGCTCACCTGTCATAACCAACTCACGCTCCGTGTCACTCTCACTACTCTCACCTCCACTCTCGGTCGCGCACTCACCCTTACTCTTTACAGCACACTCTTTCCTCATGCACCCGTCCATTACACACCTTTCTCACGCATCCTCTTGCGCACACTCTTTCGTTACTTCCTCTGTAACTCTCACCACAGGCGTGCATTCCCCCTTACTCTTGACAGCGCACTCTTTCCCCGTGCACCTGTCCGTTACACACCTTTCTCGCGCATCCTCTTGCGCACACTCTTTCGTTACTTCCTCCGTAACACTTACCACACCGCGCTTCCATGTACCCCCTCGCACACGCGCTTCGACCAACTCACTCTTGACGGCACACTCACTCCTCGGCGTGCACTTTTTCCTCACACACCCCATGGTCGGACATTCTCGCACACCTCTTTTTTCGCACACCAGACCTGTCGCACACTTCACCAACGGCCTTTCA
Organism: Myxine glutinosa; assembly: GCF_964187855.1. NCBI lineage: Eukaryota > Metazoa > Chordata > Myxini > Myxiniformes > Myxinidae > Myxine > Myxine glutinosa. Next base: position 197,848,004 of record NC_136264.1, on the reverse strand, counting down.
CGAACACCCGGATCCAAACCAATCCCCAAGCCGACTGACTCTCCCCTCACATCATATACATTGCCACTCACCTCCGTACCTCGTCGTCGCACCTCCTCTGCCACCTGCAAACTTTTTATTTGGTTAGTGAGCAGCACATCACGAGTTGAGCACCGACCTTGTACCAATTCCATTACCTCCTCCTGGATTTCTCTCTTAGTTTCTGTCCGTCTCTTCTTAATTTCACTCACCTCTTCTTCCACTTCCTCCAATTTTTGTTTAACCTCTTTTATTTCTCGGTGCGTCTCCTCAAGTTCGTCCTCTAAGGCTACCGTGACCGTCTCTATGTGCATCCTCACCTGCCGGTCCTTTGTCTCCATTATCTCTGTCACCTCGTCCACCCTCATTGTCAGTTCCTCACGTACCATCTGACATTGCCTCTGTGTCGCTATTAATTCGTTTTTAATTTCTTTTTGTGTCGCCTTTAACCCTCCCAGTACCGCAGTGTTCTTTTGAACCTGCTCCACTAACTCCGTCTGTCCCTCTGTCAGCTGTTCCACCTCCTCCGTCAGATCTTCTATTCCCCCTTGTAACTTCGCCGTATTATTTCTCACCTCTTTCTCCATACGCTTCTCACCTCGCTTTACCTCCTCGCGTAGCCCCGAAACCTCCTCACTCACACCTCGTCGTATCTCCTCCTTCATCTCCTCCCTTTCTTTTGTAGATGCCGCCCTCGTCTGTCCCAATTCATCCCTCTGAGCATCCAGTTTGGTTTCTACCCCGATTTTTACCTCCTCTATCTGCTCTCCCATTTGTTTAATTTCTCTGGCGGATTGCTCCCCTATCTCCCGCAATTTGTCCTCCATCCTATTTTCTAGCCCCATTAACCCATTTTTCATCCCCTCTGTCTGATTCTCCTGGGCAGCCATTCTATTTTCCACCCCCGTTAACCCATGTTTCACCTCTTTTATCCCGTTGTCTAACGCCTCACCGGTACCCCTCACTTCGTCCCTCATTACCCACAATTGCTCACCCTGAGCATCCATCCGGTTCCCCATTACCCCAATTTGGCCCTCCAATCGCTCACCCTGAGCATCCATCCGGTTCCCCATTACCCCCATTTGGCCCTCCAATCGCTCACCCTGAGCATCCATCCGGTTCCCCATTTGCTCACTCTGAGCATCCATAAGGGCCTTCATTTGGATCATAAAAAGGCCCCAATCCATCGGCGGTGCTGCTACGGTCACGGGCGTGGCAAAATTTGGTGCCGCTACAACCACATGCGCGAGGACGCCATTTTGCACGCCTGATACTCCCTCAACCGCCTCTTCTTTACTCTCCTCCACCATTTTCCCCACTTCTTCCCTGGGGTCCTGGGTCGATTCTACCCCGTCTATCTCTCCCACCGGCATCCCGTCGCCTTGACCAGCCATGGCGCGATTTCAAAGTTCAGGTTTTGTAAAACAAAACAAATTTCGGCCGCTCCAAATTTTGACCAAATTTTTTTTTTAGATGTTTTAAAAATTTGGTTCGGGCCCCGAATCTCACTCCCAGACACCAATTGTTACAGACGCGGTTTTAGATGTTATTTTACCGAGCGGTTGGTATTACCGCGTCCGAACAGTTACTCCCCAATTAGAACCCGATTCACCCAGAACTTTGGCCGTATCGCACCGCAGCTGCCCAATCTGGGAAAAGACTAAAACGACGAAATGCAAAGAGGAAAAGGAATAAAACGAGAGGACGTACAGACGAGTAATGGGATTTATTATTTACACACATAAGCAAAAAGAAAGCAGTCACGTTTATTTACAAGCACATAAGACGCAGGTGACACAGTGCAAATACTAGCTTACCTACAGACTTAATTAAATACCCAGGGACAGAACAAACAAAACAAACTCACGTACACAAGAAGGGTGGAAAGGCAGGAGGTGGATGGCTGGAGGGAGAGGGAGGTCCAAGGGGGTCCTGCAGCTCAACCGGCGCGTTTAGCAGCCGCCGTTCCTTTACGGCCCTGCTCCAAACCGCCGTTCAGGCCCCCAAGCTGCTGTGGACGTCGCGTGCTTTGCCAGGCCTTGTCCGACTCGTCTGGTCCAACCCTCAACTCGTTCTTGGTCCACTCACTCTTTACCACCGACTCCTCACCGCAACCAACGCAACCAACTGACCACCACCACCGACTCCTCACCGCAACCAACGCAACCAACTGACCACCGACTCCACTGACTGACTCCTCACGACTCTCCCCTGGCAACCGACTCACTTGCTTCCTGCGTGCGCGCCTTTATAACGCCTCCGGCGATTAAGCCGCCGGCCTTCAGGACACGCCCATCGGGGTGCTCACCTCGGCCCTGGTTGGTCGCGCGACCCTCTGGCTCCGCCCTTTATGACGACGGGCGGGCACGCCTTTCTTCTCCGATTCGAGCACATGTTCAATGGTGGTTATTGGAGGGGAGGTAATTTGGCAATCGAGGCTCGGCAATGACGAAAGGGGATGTGAAGGAAATGGGGATTTTGGGGATGGGAATGAAAGGGGATCTATTCTCTTTCACTGGTGCAATGGAGTACTTCAATTAATGGGAGACACAGCCTTACCCTAAAACACAGAATAAGAGATAACTATCAAACAGGAGTATTCTATTATTTGGCTGATGTGTATGCTTGTGGACTAATTATGGGATGCCCTTTCACCTTTACACAGCTCCGGAGGTAGGGGGCGCAGAATAAACAATAATAATAATAGTACAGCACACAATCAAAAAATATACAGTCCTCATCTCCGCAACAATATATAGTATATGTGCAGTCTGTCGTCACTGAACTACTCCCTCAAACTTTTGTGAAATCGTACCAAACTTCTGGTATGCACCTATCTCTCCCGTGTGTATGTCCTAAGGGTATTTTTTTTAATTTTGAACTTTTTTTTTTTTTAAACGTTTTTTTTGGAAAAACTTTTTTTTTTTTTTACTTAAATCTTCAACTTAAATTTTTTGAAATGTTATATCACGTATATTACAAATACATTTGTGCAAAATAATTGTTTGTATTATGATTGGTGTAAACCATGACAATACAGCAACTCAGGTACATTCATCCATCTATATGTCTACAAAACTGGGCAGTGTCTGTATTGTCACTAAACTGCTCCCTCAAACTTTTGTTTCCGTGGTTGTGAAGTGTTTTTAATAACGCGGCTGTGAGGTGTTTTGAATTACGTGGTGGTAAGGTGTTTTAAATCACGTGGTGGTGAAGTGTTTTAAATCACGTGGTGGTGAGGTGTTTTGAATTATGTGGTGGTGAGGTGTTTTAAATCACGTGGTGGTGAGGTGTTTTGAATTATGTGGTGGTGAGGTGTTTTAAATCACGTGGTGGTGAGGTGTTTTGAATTACGTGGTGGTGAAGTGTTTTAAATCACGTGGTGGTGAGGTGTTTTGAATTATGTGGTGGTGAGGTGTTTTAAATCACGTGTTGGTGAGGTGTTTTGAATTATGTGGTGGTGAGGTGTTTTAAACCACGTGGTGGTGAGGTGTTTTGAATTACGTGGTGGTGAAGTGTTTTAAATCACGTGGTGGTGAGGTGTTTGAATTACTTGGTGGTAAGGTGTTTTGTATTACATGGTGGTGAGATGTTTTGAATTACGTGGTGGTGAGGGGTTTTGAATTATGTGGTGGTGAGGTGTTTTAAATCACGTGGTGGTGAGGTGTTTTGAATTACGTGGTGGTGAGGTGTTTTGAATTATGTGGTGGTGAGGGGTTTTGAATTACGTGGTGGTGAGATGTTTTGAATTACGTGGTGGTGAGGTGTTTTGAATTACGTGGTGGTGAGGTGTTTTGAATTACTTGGTGGTGAGGTGTTTTGTATTACATGGTGGTGACATGTTTTGAATTACGTGGTGGTGAGATGTTTTGAATTACGTGGTGGTGAGGTGTTTGAATTACGTGGTGGTGAGATGTTTTGAATTACGTGGTGGTGAGGTGTTTTGAATTACGTGGTGGTGAGGTGTTTGAATTACTTGGTGGAAAGGTGTTTTGTATTACATGGTGGTGACATGTTTTGAATTACGTGGTGGTGAGATGTTTTGAATTACGTGGTGGTGAAATGTTTGAATTACGTGGTGGTGAGGTGTTTTTAATGACGTGGTGGTAAGGTGTAATCGTCCCAAACTTCCAGTCTGCACCTACCCCTCCCGTATGTATGTGCTGAGGGTTTCTTTTATGAATCGTTTCTTCAACCTAAATCTTCAACATAAATTGCTTATAAAATTGTAATAACACAAAAATACAAATAGATTTGTCCAAAAAAATTGTTTGTATTATGATTGGTGTAAATTATGACAACGCAGCAACTTAGGTATAGTCATTATCCTAAGTTAAAACAAGCCCGTTCCTCTGTAACGACGCGTGGTGAGGCGAGCGTTGAGAGCCGAGCCAAGCTAGTACATATTGTTGCGAATATGGAATTTGGCCTCCATATCCGCTTGTAAATATTCCCCTATTTTCTCCAATACTCCCCAACTTTCCCCAATCCCCCATTCCCTAGTCCCATTGCATGTAAATAACAATCAGTAGAGCCGACCTTCCCCTTATTCCCCCATTAAATGTCGTGCCCAGGTCCACCGCACCACACGTAGACAACTTTCGGACATCTTCCTAGTTATTCTTATTCTATGTCAGTTAAGGCCTCGTCTCCATTAATTATGACTCTTCGTTGCACCAGAATGTGATTATATGGCATCAGTAGTGAGTTTAGGACCTTTCCCATACCTCCTCCCATCTTCTTCCCCGTCTACAACAACAGAGGGGCACGGCGCTGCGCGGGGGGGAGTGTGCGTCCTCCCACCGGCTCGGTTCGCCGCCATCGACAATGCGCTCCAGACGATGCGCTCCAGACCATGCGCTCCACGGGGTTACCACGAAGGGGCTCCTTGTCAGCTCCTCGTCAAGGGCGGAGCCTGGTAAACCCCCCGCACGCACCCAATGAGAAACAACGTGCCGATTCCACGAGGCGGAGCTAACGAGCCGAGGGCGTGTCACTCCCCGCCGGATATACGCGGCCACGCACCGGATGTGACGTCAGATGCGCCCCCAGCTGGAGAAAGAACGTTGCCTGCGATCGCTGAGAGGAAGAGAACCCGCCTGTGAAAGAACGTTACGACCTCTGAGCGCTGCGACGAGACCTCCCCGCATCTCTGGACCGAACCGTGTACCCTGCTTTGAGCCAAGAGTGCACCTTGAGCCATCGATACCCGCTTTCCTGCCATCAACCCCAGTGTGAGTCAGCCATTGTCCCGTTTGTCTGTCGTCTGTCCGGGGTTAATATAAGATTGTGTCTAAGTGCTTGTCTTTCTATGTTGTACCTCTCGTCCCTGTAATCTGACCTTCCGCACGAATATAATCTCCTCCGGAGGTCTTGAGAACCGTATCCCTGGTGTCTGTCATTATAATTCAGCCGTGTGTCTTCTTTTTCCTTATTGAGCCAGCGTGGCGCGGCTTCGTCAACGTTCGAGTACAATCGGGTAATTTGTGCGGACACGACGGCCATTCCGCTCGGCCCACCTTAACATCAAAGTCGTGTCTGTAACAATTGGTTGTCAGGAGTTGGATTCGAACCTGGGACTAAATTTATTTAGCCCAAATTTTGGACACCAATTGTGTTAGTACGGTAACAATTGGTGTCGAGGAGTGAGATTCGGACCCGGGACTAAATTAGTTAGGCCCAAATTTTGGGAGGGAAAATCGGTTCGGAGCGCGTACTGCGCTCGACAAAATCGAGCCGGAGCGCGGTCCCGCGGTTACTGCGCTCGCCGAAATTATAACGAAAAAAAAAAAAAAAAAAATTTGGATTTGTTTTACGAAACTCGAATTTTGCAAGTCGCGCTATGGCGGATCAAGACGGCTGGGGTCCGGTAGCGGAGAGTGAAGCAGGGTCGGTCCAGGACCAAATTGAGGGACATGAGGGACATGAGGAGAGCGAAACAGCGGGGGTAGCAGACGCGCGAAATGGCGCCTCGCACATAGCTACGGCGGCCGCACCCGCTGCACAAGTGGGAGGGATGGCCCAGATGCAGGTCCTCATGGAGCAATTTATGGCGCAAATGCAGGCGTCCCTCAAACTGCAGAGTAACCAATTGGGAAACCGGATGGATGCTCAGAGTGAGCAAATGAGGGTTGATAGTGGGCGATTAGAGGGCCAAATGGGGGTAATGAGGGACGAAGCGAGGGCTCAGAGTGAGCAAATGGGGGTAATGAGGGACGAAGCGAGGGGTACCAGTGAGGGGTTAGACAATAATTTTGAGGAGTTAGACAAGAAATTTGGGAAGATAGACAATAATTTTGAGGGGTTAGACAACGGGATAAAAGAAGTGAAAAATGGGTTAATGGGGGTAGAAAATAGAATGGCTGCCCAGGAGAATCAGATAGAGGGAGTGAAAAATGGGTTAGAGGGGTTAGAAAACAGTATGGAAGGCAAATTGAGGGACATGAGGGACCAAGCGGAAAGGGAAGTTAAACAAATGGAGCAGCAGATAGAGGGGGTCAGAATGGGGGTAGAAACCAAACTGGATGCTCACAGGGAGGAAATGGAGCAGATGAGGGTGGCATCTGGGCAGGAGATGCAAGTGATGGGAGAGGAGATCAGAAGAGGAGTGAGTGAGGAGGTCGGAGGAGTGCGCGAGGAGGTGAGGCACTGTAAGGAGCGCATGGAGAAAGAGGTGAGAAAGGGGACTGTAAAGTTACAAGGGGGCATAGAGGACCTGACGCAGGAGGTGGAGCAGCTGACGGTGGGACAAACGGAGTTAGTGGAGCAGGTTCAAAGGAACACTGCGGTATTAGGAGGTTTAAAAGCGACACAAAACGACATAAAAAACGACTTGATAGCGACAAAGAGGGAATGTCAGATGGTACGTGAGGGACTGACAACGAGGTTGGACGAGGTGATAGAGGTAATGGAGACGAAGGACCGGCAGGGGAGGACGCACCTGGAAACGGTCAAGGTAGCCTTAGAGGATGAGCTTGAGGAGACGTACCGGGGAATAAAAGAGGTGAAGCACAAATTAGAAGAAGTGGAAGAAGGGATGAGCGAAATTAAGAAGCGACGGAGAGGGGATAAGAAAGAGATAAAAGAGGAGATAAAAGAATTGGTCCAAAGTCTGTGTTTGGATCGTGATGATGTGCTCATTAACCGGATGAGGGATTCGCAGGTGATGGAGGAGAAGCGAAGAGGAAGAGGACCCGGTGTAAGTGGTGACCAATATGGTCGTGCGTATGATGCGCCAGGGGATTTAAAAAGCTTGGGGATTGGTTTGGATCCGGGTGTTCGTGAAAGGCCGTTGGTGAGGTGTGTGACAGGTCTGGTGTGCGAAAGAGGAGGTGTGCGAGAAAGTCCGACTCTGGGGTGTGTGAGGAAAAAGTGTGTGCCAAGGAGTGAGGGTGTTGGCGAGAATGAGTCGGTCGTAGCGTGTGTGCGAGGGAGCACATGGAAGCGCGGTGTGGTGAGTGTTACAGAGGGTGTAACGGGAGAGTGTGCGCGAGAAAGGTGTGTGATGGACAGGTACATGGGGAAAGAGTGCGCTGTCAAAGGCAAGGAAGAATGCACACCTGTGGTAAGTGTTGCAGAGGGTGTGACGGGAGAGTGTGCGCGAGAAAGGTGTGTGACGGACAGGTGCATGGGGAAAGAGTGCGCTGTCAAGAGTAAGGGTGAGTGCGCTGTCAGGAATGGAGGTGAAAGTAGTGGGAGTGACATGGAGCGTGAGTTAGTTGTGACAGGTGAGCGAGGATGTACACCTGGGATGGAAGGATGCACACCTGGAATGGTAGAGCGTGAGTGGGAATGCACGCTGGGGTTGGTGGTGAGGCACGTGGATGGGTGTGCGAATGAGGGCACACCTGTGATTGTCACAGAGGAGGTGACAGAGGAGGGGGCGCGAAGAGGTGTGTTGGTGTGGTGTGCTACCAACGGATGTGTGCCAAAGTGTTCGGTGGTCAGGTGTGTGACCAAGGCTGTGAGTGGAATGGGTGTGCCTGGGTGTGTAAGGAACGGTACAAGGAGCATGGAAACGGCTGGAGGTGTGAGCAAGGAACGGGCTGCGGGGTGTAAGCAAGCAGGTGAAGCATCGACGGTGACCGGGTTAAAGGTTAGGTCGACTTTTAGCCGAAGCGGGCCCTCGGTGCGTGCCGGGTTTCGCGTGCCGCGAGAACCAGCGGGGATCCGAGCCACGGCGGGTTCGAAAGGACCGCCGTGCGCGATCCGTGCTGGGCCTCGCTTTGAACGTCCGTGCTCCACTAGGCGGAGCGGGCGGCCCGATAGAAAGAGTCGTTATGGCGACCACGTTGTGTTGAGACGTGCCGGCAGGTCGAGATCGGGACATTGGATGGCTCCACGCCGAGGTGATGCGTGGGATCTCGGCCCGGGTAAGCCCCCGTCCCTGCACCGAGTGCCGGACGCATCCAGCCGCTGGCACAAAACAACCAGCATCCATTGCTTGGCTTTACGAAGCCGGGCTTTGGACAGGGATTGGCGCACCGAGAGGTATTAGTGAGTCGACTGGGTGATGAGGTTAGTGTTTTGGACCCAAAATTAGAGAAAAACAAAATTTGATGATTGGCAAGGGATTGGCAGTAGTGATTGGCAGATGATGGGCAGTGATTGGCAAATTTTTAATTTGTTGAAATTTGATGTGAAAAATTGGTAGTGAGAGACCCCCGATGTGGTGGGATGGCATCCCTGCCACCCTTCCCATGTGGGGCAAAGGAGCAATAGCTTATGGGGTGTATGGCAGTGAAAACTAGCCCGGGTGGGTTAGGATATTGTGTGTAGGGATCTAGAGAAGATGACCTTAGGTAACGTTAAGGTTAGTTAGTGACTGATACCTGTAGTGGGGACGCAGGTAGTTTAGTGTGGTTGATAATGACGTGGGAGCGCAATAGTTTAAAGGGACGACTGGGAAGCGCAAGTTTCAGAAGAGAGTAGTTAGCTGAGATGATGCTGTGTGTGTGAGAATTGAACAGGTGTGATTGCACAGGTGTGCAACTGGACAGGTGTGTGGAGCAGTGTATGAGTAGTGAGTGTGTGGATCAGCGCGAATGCGCTTGGGGAGAGAAGGGTGCAGGTGGCACCAGGTGTGAGAGCACAGGTGTGCAAGTACAGGTGTGTGGAGAGAGTTGGAGTGAGTGGTACGGAGTGGTGTGCATGGTGCGAAGGTGTGAATGGGGGAAGAGTGGACCCCCTTTCACGAGTACCCGGGGCGGGTAGTGTAAGTGTTAGGTAGAGGGTACAGGTAAATTGTGGTTGGATATTGGCACTTGTGGTGCGGTTGCAGAATGGTGTTGTGAATGGGTGCATTAGTGTTGTGGAAATGGCTGGGCGTGTAGCCTGTTAGTGCGTGTAGTTGGTTGGGCACTCCACCACTGTGAGGATGTCGGCCAGGTGAGGCCGCAGGTGGGCTCTGGGAGCCGGTAGAGTTGTGGATGGGGCCCGAGGATCCGGAGGATGGACCTGGGTAGCCCAGTGCCAGAGAGGGCACCGAGTGGGGAGAGAGCCAGAGGGCCTTCCCCAGGTAGTTAGGTTAGGGTAAGGAGCAGGTAAGCTCGGAGGCAACTGCAGTGGTGGAGGTGTGCAGGTGGGTAGACCCACTGGGAGAGGTACACGCCGCAGCCCAGAAATTGTGCGAGGGCACCGGGAGATGAATCGGGGGAGTGAGACCCCAAATTGAAGAGCACCACAGTTTGGCCAATGGGAATTGGTTTTTAGAACCCGTAGTGTAAGAGGGCCAATGGTTTGGCCGGAGAAAGACCCCGGGTAGTGTAAAGTTGTTAAAGTCATTTAGGAAATAGTTAGGATTGATGAACCTGTCGCACCATACGCAGCCACTTACCTGTGGTGATGATGATGACTCCACACCTGTGTTTTCTTTGTTTTGTTGCAGGAAATGAAATTGCTGTGGATTTGTGAGACGCATCACGACGTGGATGAGACATTGGGGTGATTCCATCTCTCCCTCCCTAGGAGGGACTGATGATGAATTGGTAATGGCAAATTTTGATGTTGAGTTGAAAATGGCAAATTTTGATGAGAGTTGAAAATGGCAAATTTGATTGGTTAGGAGGGAGAGAAGACGAATTTGGTATATGGGAGGAACGGGGAAGACAGTAGGGATGTTTGTTGATTTGTAAAGTAGATGTTTATGGGTAGTGTTGTGTTTTGTGGATACAGTAAGGGGTAAGGGAGGGGCCATGTAGGTTACCTGGTGGGGGGGGGGGGGGGCGTACGATAGGAACGTACCTGTCTCACCTGGTTCCCATGTGCCCCCAGTGTGCATCACCTTACATTGCGTGCACTTTTGCGCCCTTACCACCTTACTCACTTGTCTGCTTCTTTTGTCTCCCACCTCCGAGGATCTGGCTTTGGGGTAGAGAGAGAGGAGAGAGAGGTGCTGGCTGCGCAGTTGTGGGCCTGCACTTTCGCTGTTTGCTGCCGGGATCGATACACCATATGGACCGCAATGTTTGTGGCCACCCACAATGGACCGCAGTTCGTTTGCGGCCAAGCACCACCCGGGGATGGACCTATGGGTCAACGTGGCACCTATGCCATACAGGTGAACCACTTTTAGTTAACACCAAGTGCACCACAAGAAGAGCAAGAGACACCTGCAGGGTTAGGGGTTGTCGAATTTATTTTTATTCCGATGAACAATGGTGACTGCACCGATTGGTGGTGGGGTGATGCTTTTGATGCTCGGGAAGGGTGCTCTGCACGTTATTAAAGGCCGTCGGCCACAGAGCACTCGTGGGTTGGTGTATCGATGTTGGCAAGCGCGCTCTCTCTATGCATAACATCTGCATGTGTTCCTCCAAAAACAGGTCCTGGATCGTAGTGTAAATAGCAGCGTAGTCGTGTAAATAATGCTCCCTACCGGCTGTATGTTTAGTTTGAGGATTCTTTCCGGATTCGGTTATCCTGTGGGTGTGTTTCTGTGAGGAGAAGGGTGCAACGTCGCAGGGGGACATATTTACTCATTTGTGAATATCTGTAAAACTGTCGCACTCAGGGTAGAGTTAATAGTAGAGGGAACTACATTGCGTGCCACACTAAAGTAGGTAAAAATTTATCGGGTCGGGACGCCCCGAGGGTAGAGAAGGGTGCAATGTTGCGAATATGGAATTTGGCCTCCATATCCGCTTGTAAATATTCCCCTATTTTCTCCAATACTCCCCAACTTTCCCCAATCCCCCATTCCCTAGTCCCATTGCATGTAAATAACAATCAGTAGAGCCGACCTTCCCCTTATTCCCCCATTAAATGTCGTGCCCAGGTCCACCGCACCACACGTAGACAACTTTCGGACATCTTCCTAGTTATTCTTATTCTATGTCAGTTAAGGCCTCGTCTCCATTAATTATGACTCTTCGTTGCACCAGAATGTGATTATATGGCATCAGTAGTGAGTTTAGGACCTTTCCCATACCTCCTCCCATCTTCTTCCCCGTCTACAACAACAGAGGGGCACGGCGCTGCGCGGGGGGGAGTGTGCGTCCTCCCACCGGCTCGGTTCGCCGCCATCGACAATGCGCTCCAGACGATGCGCTCCAGACCATGCGCTCCACGGGGTTACCACGAAGGGGCTCCTTGTCAGCTCCTCGTCAAGGGCGGAGCCTGGTAAACCCCCCGCACGCACCCAATGAGAAACAACGTGCCGATTCCACGAGGCGGAGCTAACGAGCCGAGGGCGTGTCACTCCCCGCCGGATATACGCGGCCACGCGCCGGATGTGACGTCAGATGCGCCCCCAGCTGGAGAAAGAACGTTGCCTGCGATCGCTGAGAGGAAGAGAACCCGCCTGTGAAAGAACGTTACGACCTCTGAGCGCTGCGACGAGACCTCCCCGCATCTCTGGACCGAACCGTGTACCCTGCTTTGAGCCAAGAGTGCACCTTGAGCCATCGATACCCGCTTTCCTGCCATCAACCCCCGTGTGAGTCAGCCGTTGTCCCGTTTGTCTGTCGTCTGTCCGGGGTTAATATAAGATTGTGTCTAAGTGCTTGTCTTTCTATGTTGTACCTCTCGTCCCTGTAATCTGACCTTCCGCACGAATATAATCTCCTCCGGAGGTCTTGAGAACCGTATCCCTGGTGTCTGTCATTATAATTCAGCCGTGTGTCTTCTTTTTCCTTATTGAGCCAGCGTGGCGCGGCTTCGTCAACGTTCGAGTACAATCGGGTAATTTGTGCGGACACGACGGCCATTCCGCTCGGCCCACCTTAACATCAAAGTCGTGTCTGTAACCTAAGTTAAAACAAGCCCGTTCCTCTGTAACGACGCGTGGTGAGGCGAGCGTTGAGAGCCGAGCCAAGCTAGTACATATATATACACAAAGAATTAAGTTAAGCACCCCCCCCGTTTTTTTACAACCTCGCACATTACAAGTTTGTTGTCGTCAAAACAGTGTAATATACCCATGATATTGCTATATTTTCTGGAGAAGTGATATTATGGTCACATAAAAACATAACAATCATGCCGTTTTCAATATTGTATTCTGAATAATTTAAGGTGAAAATTTTTGGGAATTTTAGGCATATTTTCACCTCAATTTAAGTATGGAGCTATAGGTCCATCACGGACAGTGTGGATGACGTTTATGTTTTCTAACGTACAGTCATTGTTCTGAGAAGACCTCTAGCGATCTTTGCGTCAATAACGTCTGTAGGACCCACGTGATCGGATCACTGACTCAACCCTACGTCTCATAGACCCTGTAAGCCGTCGTATGCGTTGCTGTGGCAGGTTGAACCCCCTCGAGCACGTTTGGGACATGTTGGGACGACAAATTGCGAAGATGGTCCCTCGAATAGCCAATCTGGATGAATTGGAACGTGCATTACATCGGGAATGGAACAACCTGCCACAGCAACGCATACGACGGCTTACAGGGTCTATGAGACGTAGGGTTGAGTCAGTGATCCGATCACGTGGGTCCTACACACGTTATTGACGCAAAGATCGCTAGAGGTCTTCTCAGAACAATGACTGTACGTTAGAAAACATAAACGTCATCCACACTGTCCGTGATGGACCTATAGCTCCATACTTAAATTGAGGTGAAAATATGCCTAAAATTCCCAAAAATTTTCACCTTAAATTATTCAGTATAAATTATTGAAAACGGCATGATTGTTATGTTTTTATGTGACCATAATATCACTTCTCCAGAAAATATAGCAATATCATGGGTATATTACACTGTTTTGACGACAACAAACTTGTAATGTGCGAGGTTGTAAAAAAACGGGGGGGGGGTGCTTAACTTAATTCTTTGTGTATATATATATATATATATATATATATATATATATATATATATATATATATATATATATATATATATATATATATATATATATATATATATATATATATATATATATATATATATATATGAGTGTTATGTGTGTGTGTCAGTGTGAAGCTTTTTCTTTGATTTCTATACAATTCCACATGCTTGGAGCAATCCCCCCCAAATTTTGCATATGTGCCAGGGGGCACCCATGTTCAAGTTAAGGGCACAACCGGTCCCCCAACCCCACCCCTCCGACCTCCACAAGGAAAAAAACGGTCGGGTTAATCTCCAACAAATTTTTACAAATGTCTGGCCTTCCTGGGGTCGGGCCATAGGCTCACAACCCCCCGCCCCACCCTTCGTCAGGACATTCTCTGTGTGTATGTATTCGTCTGTCTGAAAATCATAGAAAAAAAATAGACTGGGGAGAAACTGACCTCAAAGAAGGAAATGAGGCCATTTGGTCCAACATTACCGTGGTGCACTCCAGGAATAATTAATGCCACAGCTTTAAACATCAACATTCGTGATGGTTTACTGAAGTGTAAACAACCGTAACTTGATCACGTGACCCAAATTGTTTTGAAGGTATTTCACTGTCCACTGGAAGGGGAATTCGGAAAGGATTTGGTAATATGTATCCCATAACCTAGACACAGTTACCATGGAATTTACCTGCTGGGATTGAATTGTTCCCTAAAGTGTGCACTTAGTTCTTCCTTTGCCATGAAAAAGACGATTACACTCTTTTATATTTCCACCTAAGGTTGGTTCAACAAACTCCGTGACGTTAGGGACAAATAAAGTTAACTCATGTCATACCTGCACCTGAATTTGTTGGCATCTGCGGCTCAAGGTTTACCCTGCAGGTGCACATTCAGAGAGGTGGAAATGCGGAATGGTTTCGCGTACGAATGAGATGTGAACTCAAGGAAATGATGTTGATGAATTATTAAGGAGCTTACAAGCTCCACTGGAGGGAGAGTGTTGCGGGTAAAATATTTTTCAACAACTCCCTACCGCCATTGCTTCGTGTTTATCACGCACCTGTCCTCCAGCAAGACGTTGGACGCACAAATCGGTCTAATCGTTCCATTTGACGCGAAACGAAGCGAATTAAATTGATTTAAACCCGTCCAGGGAACTCAACCGGAGCTGTTCGTAAAGGTAATAATAAAAGGTGCGTTAAGCAAAATTATTATTTTTTAAAATTTCCGGAGAGAAAACTTAAGTTCGATTCCCGACGCGCTTGGCAGCAGGGGGTGCGGCATCGCTGAGCATACCGTCCTTTGCATGATACCTGAAGTCGCAGCCGAGAGTTGTACCTGCGGTGTCCCACAGTATCTGTGCTGCAAGGAGTTCTTCCTGATCTACAAGGAGTTCTTCCTGATCTACAACCGCCTCTGCGGCCGAGAAATCACCATCGGACTTAATATAACACCCATTTGACGTTCCGGCGACGAAGCGGTATCCCAACTGCAACTCTCGTAGTCGGTAAGCAGCTTCCGCAGAGCGGCTTCCAGATTCGAACCAGGGACTTTGGCACGAACGTCCCGGTTTAAGGAAAGCATTGCGCGTTGCGCCAAGTGGGTCACGTGGGAACCAACGGGATCGGCGAGGATGCGCTCCCGGTCGCAGAGAACCAATGAGCGAGGCCGGCCGAGACGAATGGGCGTGGCCAATCAGTGCGGGCCGCTCGTGCTCACCGTGCCGATCCGCGCGCAGGAAGTCCCTCGGAGCATCCCGGCTGCCGTGCCGCCCGTGCGGGGCCAGACCGCGTCGAGGGGACCCGGAGCTCCGGAGCGGGACCGACGTGAGGCGGGACATCTTGATTAGCGGCCTGAGCGCTTTTGTCAACCCGCGCCGCGTCCCTTTACGAGAGGAGGAGCGACCATCTCCGCAGGAGGGTATTTATCTGCTTGTCCTCTTATTGCGTTTTCTGTGCGTGTGCGTCGGGGGGAGGGGTGCGGGAGGGGTGTGCGACGTTTTTCGCTCTATATCGGGGGCACTAATGCGTCCATTATCGTGACGACCCGCTGGGAGATATTGTCCCATGGAGACCGTGTCGAGAGTGATGCCGGTTGTGCATGAAAGCGATGGTGGGTTCAGCCTTTTCCAGGAGAACGACGGACGGCGAAACGTGCGAAAGCACGGCTCGCCAGGTGAACCGAAGCACGGCTCACCAGGTGCACCGAAGCTGTGCAAAGTCCGCGTGTCCCTAGTTAATTGCGTAAAAGTCCGTTTTTGCGCATTCGTTGCGCCTTCGCGCCATCGGTCCTCGCCCGAGGATCTTCGGGGTCGACGACGTCCCCTCGCGATCACGACTTGCGAAGGTGTATCCCCAAATGACGTCTTGTCGGGTGCGGGTGCCGTCAGCACCGAGACATTCGCTTAATTACCGGGGGACGAACCGTGATGGTGAATTACGCGTCTCCATATTTCAGACTAATTTGCCAGGTGTTGGCAGGTGCCCTCGTCCCCGTCGCTCTCAGAACCCTGTGCGGTACCTGGGCGTCCAGTTTCTGCTTTCACGGTTCCGGGTACATCCGTGCCGTTTCCACTTGCAAGTCGTGCCGAGACTTCGTGCATGTTTGTCCCGCATTAAGATTAAGACGTCAGCGAGGACGTTGTTCATACATGGAGCACCTGTCCACCTTGACATGCTTATGGCGCCGATAACATGTGGGATCCAGGGCTTTGGCCACTTGTGTGTAATTTGAAGGCTGAAGGTGCAAGGGGCCAATTATCCTTGCAATGTTTTCTAAACGTGAACAAAACCACTCGGTCCTCATCCGCACGAATTACAATAGGCAATTGTGTAATATTATGATACCTTTAAAAGGTTCTGTCATAATTGCAGTGGAGTAAGATTATTGGTGGAGCACGTGTACAACATGCAGGATGAAGTCATTAGTGGACATCAATGTACTTGCACAATCAATCCAAGGAGATTAGTAATGGAATGGACAAAGACGAATGATAAATGGGATTTGAACCTGGGTTCCCTGGATCATGACCAAGGCTTCAAATGAGCACACCAATGCCCCTATCTGAAGTGTGTGTGTGTGTGTGTGTGTGTGTGTGTGTGTGTGTGTGTGTGTGTGTGTGTGTGTGTGTGTGTGTGTGTGTGTGCATCTATGTATGTATGTGTGTGTATGTATGTATGTGTGTGTGTATGTATGTGTATGTATGTGCATCTATGTATGTGTATGTATGTATGTATGTGTGTGTGTGTGTGTATATATATGTATGTGTGTATGTATGTATGTATGTGTATGTATGTTATGTATGTGACTTTATGGATGTAATTTATGAATATGGAAATTTGACTATAACCAATAACCGATGAGAAAGAAAAAAAAATCTTCCGATAATACTACCGATTCCGATTATAAAATAATAAAATAATGACTTCATTTCACACATTAAGTGTTTATCGTGCCTGGATTGACCTATTGACGTTATTGAGCTGCTGTGAATCGATACATTTTAAACTAGAACGGGCACTCGGTAGAGCGCATACCTTCGCCGCAGCTACTGTTCTGTACTTGGCATGGGAGTGTAGGGAACAGAACAGTGAACAGTTTGGTGCTGATTTCATGCAAATCGGATAAGAATTGACCGAGTTATGACAAACAAGATCGGGCATTGAATTCTGAACATTTTGGCATTAGTTGCATGCCAATTGGATAAAAATTGACCGCGCTATGGTAAAAATACGATTTTGACCTTTTCGTGACCTTGACCTTGACCTTTGACCCGATTGCTCCCAAAATCTAATCAAATGTGTCCCGTATAATAACCAATCATCCCACCAAATTTCATGCAATTCGGTTGAATACTTTTTGAGTTATGCGAATAACATACACACACACACACACACAGACATACAAATAAATACACAGCGATCAAAACATAACCTTCCGCTTTTGCGAAGGTAATCAGTTCTCTAATCGATTGGTTCATCGAATGAAACAAACAGATTAAGGAAAATACCGACACAATAAAACAATTAAAAAATACCCAGAGGGAAACCAAGTGGGAACTGGAAGCCATAAAGAGGCGAAATCACGTGAGATTGCGCGAGAGCACGTCACACAATACGGTATAACGAACGAATGAAACAGTAATTTTACAAACTGCATGTAAAATGTGCCTCTTTTTCCTCGGGGAGTCAGAATACTGTGAGTCCACCTTTGAAATGTGAAAAAAGTTAATTTAACTGACACTTTGATGCACGCCTGGGATGTATGACGTCAAGACGTACTCTCTGCCAGGAAGTCGGGAAGCGCCAGTGCGTTTTGCATGGCACAGTGGAGCACTGAATTGAAAATACAGTATATAGAATGCTCATACTCCGTGAAAAGTGTAGCCGCCGTGTCGCCATCTTGGTTAGCACGACTCGACCGACTCGCTTCGCGGATCTCGTTTGTTTTGAAAGTGTCCCAGATTTTAAAATCCAGACAACTGTTAAAATGCCATTTTGTGCGGCAATAAACTGCTCCAATCGGTTACGGAAGGGTTGTGGAAAGACGTTTCACAGCTGTTTCAAAGACGTTTAACGGACGGAAATCACCATCACCCAGCATCGAGTGCCAACCAAGATGGCGCCCGGTAGCTACATCTCCACCTGTGTGGTGTGAATGGCAATGGTCATTCTATATATTTTCAGTTCAGTGCAGTGGAGCCGTCGCCGTTTTCTTTGTACTCGCAGCTGTTTCTAAAGTAAAAGGTGCAACGTTGTTGTCTTTCATTTGTTTATTAAAATTCGCTCTAAACAAGAGTGAAAGCTACTCAAGGTTTGGGGGTTGTATTGAGTACAGTACAACTTTAATTGGTCATCGGAACTGTACACTGATTCGATTGTAATCTGTCGATACAGATTACCGAAAAATAGCTGTTGTCTGCTTATTCCGATTACCGGTTCCGATATCCGGTTCCGAAATCGGCACAGCACTAATAATATATTTATATATATATGCACACACACACACACACACACACACACACACACACACACACACACACACACACACACACACAATGTGTGTGTATATTGTTGCGGATCTGCCGCCAGCCTTCTCCCCTTACCAAGGGGGGGTTAGTCCCCTTGTCTTTGACTGGCCTGGCGTGACCCGGGACCTATGACGTCCCTTCCGGACAGCGTGAAATAGGGTATTAGGACCAAATTCGCTATTACCTAAATACTCGCACTGCCCTGAAGCGAGGAGACAAGCCCCGCACGAACCACGTGTGTCGATGATACGCCGAGCGGTTTGCGTACACGTGATTCGCACTATTATTAATACTAGACCCGATTGGAGCGATCTTATTCGTACCACGCTTATTCAATGGCGAAATCATAAAGGCGATCGAATTGGAAAGGAAGAACAGGTTTATTTACACTATACACAATGATTCAAGACCAGAGACACAGAGCAAATCCTTAAAAACAGTCTTACTTAATACCCAAGGACACTGGCCTGTCTCACACACACACTCACATGGGGATTGCAGATGGCAGGACGATGTTCACCAGCTCGCCCAGGGATGGCTCTCGTGCAGTTCTCTCCGGTCCCCAGCACGTCCTCTGGAGTAGGTGAAGGCAGGAGCTCTCCGCGTGTCGTCTAAACGGAGCGAGTTATCACGGGGCGAATTGGTAGGAAGCGGACTTTGACGCGGCTGGCGGTTATCCACTTGAGGCTATGGCCGCACTTACTCGCGTGGGTGAAAAGCGCAATATGCGTTACCGGCGCGTCTGGCTGCGCCCGCGTACTTGGCACAGTTCAACGCCTCTTCTCTCTCTCTGCACAAGTCCTTAAACAACGCGCGTATCCTCCGCAAGTTCTCCAAACAACGCGCTTATCTTGCGAGTCCGAATCCTTTCTCTCTCCTCTGCGAGTCCTGGCGTGCGAGTCATCTCGAGGGCTTTGCGCAGCGCGTTATATAGGCAC
Organism: Myxine glutinosa; assembly: GCF_964187855.1. Lineage (NCBI taxonomy): Eukaryota > Metazoa > Chordata > Myxini > Myxiniformes > Myxinidae > Myxine > Myxine glutinosa. The sequence goes on along the minus strand of NC_136264.1, from coordinate 197,828,732 downwards.
GCCCCGCGAACCTTCTCGAACTCACCAGACGCGCCTCACCACGCCCTCTCACGCCATGCCGCTAGAACCCTGATTGGCTGGTGGCTCTTACCGTCATCGCCTCTGCCGCTCCGATCTCAACGCCGCTCACCCCGACCCCGCGCTCCTCCTTCTCAGGCCTACCTCGTGTTACACGACTAGTGGTCAGCCGAATGGGGCGAGGGATCAATTACGCCCATAGAGGTATAATTGCGCCCATCCCATTTTACACCCATAGAGGTAGAATTGGAGGGTGGACGCAAAATGAATGGAGGACCGATTCTCATGTCTTTACACAACGCAGGCACTAAGAGGGGAAATGGCCTATTCTTACACATACTAAGACATAACTATACTACAAATGGGCCTTTATGTTGCTCGTGTGATTAACTATGGGGGGGGGGGGGGGGGGGCGCAACCCTTTAACCGTTAATGACTTCAATGTGCCAATCTCAAAACCGTAGCACTATGTTGTTTTGGCTGCTACATTCACACTTGGGTGGGTTTTGGGAGATGTAAAGTTGACCTACCGGTAACTGGGAAAGTAGACCATGGAAAGTAGACCTTAAGGAATCTACCTCCATCCGTGTGTGTGTTTTCAGTCCATTGTGCCCATTCATGATCTAACGGTGAGAGCACGTTAGTTGTTTCTGCCACTGCGTGAGTCAACATGGTTTCAAATGCAGGGAAGACGACCATATGAATTATTTATATTATTTTCACGAAAAAGAACTTTTAAAAACTTCACTTTAAGCATTGTTTTTGAGTCATAACACAGCTTCTGCTCTCCTGCTGTGTTTACCTTCATCAAGCTTGTATGTGTGACCTCAGTACATATTCGTGTTAGTTTTTGCTTCTTTGTTCACAACATTTTGGTGAATTCTTCACTATTTCAAATGAATATCGCACAGTATCCAGTAATCGTAATACCATGTGTTATATATAATTACCCGGTGTATCTGTTGGTGTTTATTGTTGTTATTCTTTCTATAGTTTTCCAAATCTTTATTATTGTTTTGGTGTATTATTCTTTTGAGAGGTTATAATGGACTAACACGAACCTGGGGAACATCCGTGTAATGCAAAATGTCATTTCAAGTCCTCAACTCTCCCCCACCATGTTCCGTGAAAAACAAATCTGTTTGTGTGAGTGGGTAGACTCGTTTATTACAAATGTGCCTCAGTGGTCACTTGTTTATTACATACACAAAATGGTAACATTTTGACCTCTTCCATCCCATTTGCCCCACATCTGATTCTCCTTACTATATTCCCCCAATATCCTTTCAATTAGCGCCACACTTATCCTACACCTCGGTACCACCCCCACCCCATCACTTTCTACCCATTCTTTGTTTTCTCAATTTCAATTATCCGCCCTCCTCCACACCTCCTACCAAGCGTATGTAATATATGGATATCTCCTAAGTGCCTCGATGTATACACGCACATGCCTCGGTCTAGCCTGGGTTTGAATGTCGACCCAGCTTTAATACAGTATGTCCATCGGAAGGACGTTAAGTCAGAGGGCCCGTCAGCTAGCATTAGTGAGTGGATTTTGAAGACCATACGGGGTCTTTCGGAAAGAGTCAGCGAGTTATCTCCAGCACCCCAAAATACAGTAAATTACAAATTCCTGCTAGTCAGGGCCCTTAGGGATATTTTGGTTCAAATTCTTCCAAAAGCATCAAATTTGGCGCAGATGTTGCCCATGCCATACTCTTTCGATTTTTGTCGGGTGCCAAGGGCGGTATGATCCGGGGACCATACCGGTCCATCCCGCCATGTCACCTGACCTATGACGTCATAATTAGGATATGCATCCCATCACATGGCGTACTATAAGTGGTCAAAGTTCAAAATGAATCGATCGAAAAATGAAGGCAGGGATCCATTTTTAAGGTTTTCATAAAATCCAATATGGCCGCCAGGTCACATGACCTATGACGTCATATTTATGACGTATACAATCATGTATACATGAACCCGGATCATGATCGCACAAAAATTAAACACAAGGATATGGCATACAGTTCATAAAACATCAAAATCCGTACCTTTGTAATTAGACTGATGAACTGCATATGCCTGAAAATTAGGAAATAGACATGTAAATATTTCCTCTAATTGTCAAAAATAAGGTCAGAGTTCGATTACCCAACCCAGAAACATAAAATGGTGAACCTCGCGTAAATCTTGACAAAAAACTCAAAAACCGACATGTTTGACTCAAAAATGACCTTTAAGATGACCTTGAGGGTTAATCTTGACCTCGAATCATCAAAATAACATCATAATTGGATTCCTCGACCTCGGAAACCCCTGAAAAGTGGTATCATACATGATTCCAACCCTTTTGGTTATTTAACTGATTTTCCTCTAATCCGGGTGGCGGCCATTTCGTATTTCGCCAATATGGGGCCCCCGTGGGGGTGGGGGGGGGGGGGGAGGCGCCCGTCTTGGCGCCCGTCAAAAATCGAAAGAGTATGGCATGGGAAACATCTGCGCCAAATTTGGTGCTTTTGGGAATTTGAACCAAACGGCCCCAAAATATCCCTAAGGGCCCTGACTATGCCTGAATATTCAGGGGCACTGCATCAGCAGCACGCAGCTAGCGGGTTGTACTCAAAATTGAATTTCAGTCCAACATGCGTAATTCACTAACAACATTCCTCCATTCATGGAGTGCTGAGGGCGTGCGGGAGTATGGCTAATATAGATCAGAGCATCTTTTAGAGGCTTTTTTTTTTGTATACAAGGTCGAGGCTCGTGTAAGAGCAAACATTGATCACAAAAAAAAACAACTGACACATAAAACATAAAACATATGATAAAGGTAGCGGGAGAACAAGATGGAGAGCAGGGACGTCGGGAGATCTGTGGGAGGGAGAGGGCTTGGGGGGAGGAGGCATTGGAGGGTGTTGGGGGGGGGGGGGGGTGGGAGAGGTAAAAACACATGGACATTGCTCGGACTTCCAGGAAAGCAGTCGGTATTTCAAAAAAGTGGATCTGGGGTGAATTAACGGGGGTAAAAAAGATCAAGGTTTTGGATGGGGGAAGCTAAGCTGTTTGATGGTGGTGATCTTACCGGTAAAGTCAATGTGAAATCCATAATCTAGGCCTGGATACCAGCACTCAGCGATTTACTGAGCAATATACACCACGTTACAGTATTGGAACATCTGCATTTAAATTAGAAAATGTTACCATACCCATGTTTAAGCTTCCTAATGATGTGTCACATTTTCCATCGTCGATGGAAACTTCTCCTTTTGTTACTCACATCATGCTCTTCCTTCTAATCCTAAAAGACTGCAGTCCATCGCTACCTCATAGCTTCCCATACACACCTTGATTTTCCTCTACCTCTTTTCACATACGAAGGTGCATCTGTCAATTCTTGTCTATCCAATCTCTTGAACATATGAATATCGAACCCACCTGTTCATGAGGATCAGCTCTTTATACAGATTGTTTGTGAGTGATCAATGCAGGCCGATCCTGCTCCTTGCAGGTTCGAAAGCATAAATAAGGAAAGGAAACAATTTGTACACAGGATTTAGCAAAAAGGGATTTTTCCAGACAGGCATGGCCTGGACTCAGGTACGAGCCTTCTGGCTCTGCATCTGTATCTTCACGTTTCATGTTTGAGAATTTCTCAGTCTCAGCACGAAGCATGGCCTTCGCACAACTGTCGTGTGTTTTGTAAATGTTAGCCGTGCCTGAGGCTGCAAGGCGACTCCAATCCAGCATGTCAATGTGCAGCATCTGAAAAAATAGGGAAAAAATGTGCAGCATCTGAAAAAATAGATAACAATTGTGCAGCATCTGACATCTTCGTAGAACAGTCAGAAGGGTGTATTCATACTCTGCATGTATTTAAACTCCAGGCCTTTGAGCACTGTGGATTTTCCCAATGCATTTGTCAGCACTTTATACTTTTTAGCGGTACCAATTTTTTTTTAATCCCAATTTTCTAGCTTAGAATAATTGTCTGAGCACTTGTTGCCAACCTACAGTGTGGTTAAGATTCAAGTTTGATGCCACCATCCGTCATGACCTTGCGGACGTTCTCTTGGTGTCTTTGTCGTGTTCAAATGCCTCGATGGCGATGTCCCATAGTAGAAGATTAAAGGCCGGTGATATTAAGGGAGAAGTGGGTTCATAACTGCCGTCATCCTTGGCATAGCTTGAGAACTGGATATTTCGTTTTGCTATTTTGAATAATTGGATTGGCACAGCTGGAGGAGTGCGTGTGTGTCCAGGTGGAACGACTTGAGCTGAGCAATTTTCATCCTTCCTCACGGGTCATCTAAAAGGGCCATGCTAGCTGCCAAGGCCCAGTCATAGCAATCCTAATGCCAGTCCTGTCGCTGCCAGGAGCATAAGCTTTGGTCCAGCTCTTTATCGCAGCACTTTATATGTGCTGATTCCATCCACTGCCATCGCTTTTCGTCTCTTCGATATTTTATGCTTCTTGCCTTTTGTGGAAGGAAAATTTTATTCTTTTATTTAATTTTTTAAATAACCTTTTTATTTACGATTTATTCTTTTTATTCTATTTTATTGAAAATTATATTCTTTTGCTGTACCACAAAAGCGATATTTAAAATTCTTCATTTTTTTGTAGCACAACGTTCAGGCTGGAGTTCCCCAAGGCAGTGTTCTGGGCCCTGTGCTTTTTCTGGTCTTCATCAATGATCTTTCCAGCTCTGGAACATCCTCTATCTCTTTGCTGATGACTCCACTCTCTGCAGACCTGGACAAAATCACAGACTGGTCAAACAAGTGGAACATGTCTTTAAATTCCCTCCGGGCTGGTGTTTCTCCGGGCTAATTCCCCTACGGGCTGGTGCTCCTGCCTCACACCCAGCTCGGCTTCACGCTGTTGAGGCCAAAGCTTTCAGAATCATTGGAATCTCCTGCGATTAAGCTAACTCCGAGGGCCTTTCACTCACTCACCGCAGGCAGGTTGGTGGTCTTTCTGTCTTCTACCGACTCCTCTCCGGCCTTACTCCCCCAGCTCTCTCTGTGCTCTGTCCCCCCAATATTCCTTCAGGTCGCACAAGATCTGCCTGCAACCCTCTTATGGTTAAACTGCCAAAATCTAAGCTCTCTGCTCACCTTCACTCTTTCATTCCCCTTTTCTCCTGCCTCTGGAACAAACTCCCCCACTCCCTTCAATCCCACTCCTCCCTCCAGGTCTTTAAAACAGCTGTTCACCACCATCTCTTATCTTCCCCCATCCAAAACCTTGATCTTTTCTACCCCCACTAATTCACCCCAGAGTCCTTGCAGTGTTCATATGTTTTATACCTCTCCCACCTCCCCCCAAGTCCTCCTGATGTCCCTGCTCTCAAATGTTGTGTTTGTGTCCTTCCCCCTCTCTCCCCATCTTGTCTGCCGCTCCCCTTGTTTTTTGTGTTTTGTGTGTCTCGGTTTGACTTTTTGTGTGATTAATGTTAGCTCTTTCACGAGCCTCGATCTTGTATACAAAAAAAAAAAAAAAAAATCCTAACAAATCTCACACTCCTACTATGTCTCAAGACCGACGGGTCAACCCTCCCATCTACTTTCTGAGCAATCCTCTCCAATAATTTCTGTCACTCAAGCTTTTGGGTCTCACTATCTGCCATGCTCTTTCCTAGGAAAACCACATTTCAAATCTGGCCTCCAAAGCCAGTTGCCGACTGGGCATCCTCTGTCATGTGAAGTCCTTCCTTGGCACACCTGAGCTCCTCACCACATACAAGGCTTTCATCCGCAGCTCGATGGAATACTGTTCTCCCCTCTGGGCCGGTGCTCCTGCCTCACACCTAGCTCGGCTTCACGTTGTTGAAACCAAAGCTTTCAGAATTATTGGAATCTCCCGCGATGAAGCTATCTCTGAGGGCCTTTCACTCACTCACTGCAGGCAGGTTGGTGGTCTTTCCGTCTTCTACCGACTCCACTCTGGCCTTGCTCCCCCAGCTCTCTCTGTGCTCTGTCCTCCAAATATTCCTACAGGTTGCACAAGATCTGCCAGCAACCCTCTTCTGGTGAAATTGCCAAAATCAAGACTCTCTATTCACCTTCACTCTTTCATTCCTCTTTTCTCCCACCTTTGGAACAAACTTCATCATTTTCTTCAATCCCACTCCTCCCTCCAGGTCTTTAAAACAGCTGTTCACCACCATCTCTTATCTGCCCCCATCCAAAACCTTGATCTTTTCTACTCCTGTTAATTCACCCCAGATCTACTTTTCTTGAAATACCGACTTCTTTCCTGGAAGTCCTAGCTGTGTGGTCCATATGTTTCATACTTCTCTCACCCCTCCCACCCCTTTCCCACGCCTCCTCCCCCCAAGCCCTCTCCCTCCCACAGATCTCCCGATGTCCCTGCTCTCAAATGTTGTACTTGTGTGCTTCCCTCTCTCTCCCCATCATGTCTCCCGCTCCCTTTATCATATGTTTTATGTGTCAGTTTGTCTTTTTGTGATCAATGTTAGCTCTTCCATGAGCCTCGATCTTGTGTACAAAAAAACAAAAACAAAAAACCCAGCCCAGACAGCTTGGAGGAGAGTGTGCGTTTGTCTGGGCCATCCTGCTAGCCTTATTTAAACACACAATATGATTTCGAGCATCTGCATTTAACAATCACGCAGCATCGTTAAAGGAATATTATTTATCATAAATCGAGTCGATTGACTTGCATTGGCCTGTGGAAGAGCTCAATGAGAGTCTAATGTATGGATTCAGTGGGAATTTAAAGCAGCCTGTAAGAATTAATGTGGAATACATTTTAAAATATTATGCACATATTCCATCTGATCCCTCTGCTGGAAGCACACGACGCAGGATTGCACAGTGGTGGTGTATTATCATGTGAGGTTCCAAGTAGTCGTGTGGCATACCCTCGTGGGGGGAAAACTTGATCCATGCAGGAGATTTTGTATTTGGCCGGAATTTAGCACGTACCAGATTGTAGTATTTAGTTTAGTTTAATATAATATAATATTTAGTTTAATATAATACCAATTTAGCACGTACCACACGTACCTGTCCAATGTAGCTACCTAACCTTACCGTTACCTAATGTCAATCTTCTAGGGCCCTACACATCATATATCCTAACCCACCCGGGCTAGTTTTTACTGCCATAAACCCCATAAAACTAGTGCTCCTTTGCCCCCCGCTGTGAGGGATGGTGGATTGTATTTGGCCGGAATTTAGCACGTACCAGATTGTAGTATTTAGTTTAGTTTAATATAATATAATATCTACGTACTATATAATAATATAATAATCTACGTACCAGAGGTTCATTTCACTCCAAAATGATCAACGAGAGAGTGTTGCCTTTGCTGTTTTTCCTTGTTTTATGTCGTGTGAAGTTGCCTATCTGCTCACTGATGAGGTGAGTCAATACGTTTAGACCTTTAGATTTGAGACTACATTGGCAAGAGGGAAGGCAGCGGTGGCTGGTGTGAGCGGTTGGGGTGGAGAGGCCTGAATTGACCTTGTAACGAACGTGTTATGACAGTACACAACGTTTGCAATTATCATTACAAGTAATTTGTTCCATCATCCTGCAACTACTCGTATAAATATCCAGGATTTTATTATCCTTAGCAACAATTATATAAAATAAAATAAAATGAGGGCAAACATGAATGGGATGAAATATTTTATAATCACTGCTCGGATTATGCAAAATTCGAGGGGATAACCGGAGAAGAGTAAATATTTCAGATTTAATGAGAAGAGAGAACTCCGCACTCATTGCAAAAACAAAAAGGGGCTCCAAAGGTGCAATGTTCCGGTGGGTTCCCCATTTGCAAGGCCAGCAGTTTCGGTAGGATTCGTAAGGCCTTCGAGGTGGCAGAGTTGCTGTGTTGCTGTTATTTGCGGCTGATGTGCAGAATTTCTGAGCCATGTTTCCTCCTTGCTCACAGTGCCCTCAACCTGAGGTTTCATGTTCCTATAATTATACCACTCAATATCCAGGCCCGATATAGTTATAGTACATCTCCCAGGTCGCTAATTGCTCGGAACATCAAGACCCTCATCCTACCTCCTCACCCCATCTCCCCTCATTTTTTTTTAGTGGTGAAACGACCCATCGTGTGGGACTTTCCTAACCACCACCAAATGCCCTCTGTTGTTGACCTTGATACTTTGCTTGCACCATCTGATTATACATGGCACGTCGGGTTATTAATGGCTCCAAGCTCTGCCGCAGCGTCCGTCCGTGGCATTTCGCAATACAATTCCTGTTCCTCCATTTCCTTGTGACTAATAAATTATGTAGATGCTTTGAATACAGGATACATCCTCTTTTTTTTTACCGGTGTAAACATAATCGCTCATGATTTTTGATTTGTTTCGGCATGCGTTGCGACATGACCTCAACAAATATGTCCAAAGTGAATTTGTCATGTGCTGTAACTATTTCAACCAAATGCGGCTCATGAATGGAAAGTAAAGCAAATGAAAACGCGGACTACATGGTGTCTGCGGAATGAAAGAGCTTGAAAAGTCGAGGCCGATCCGAGCCTTAAATGGGCTGGAATGATTTGGTCTCAAAGGGAAGCAAACTACAAAATAATATGTTGAGACGACATGAGTAAATGAAGTGTAGATTTGGAGGTAAAATTGAATACGTAAAATGAAAGCCATATCTATACAATAAGCCGTCTGTCTTTCTGTTGCCATTTTTCTCAGAGATGGCCGAACGGATCTTCGTCAAACTTTCAGAGGTTCATCAGTCAGTTCCGGGGAGTGTTTTGGGGGAAAGAAATAGAAAAAATTGAAAACGAAAAAGTTCAATTTTGTGGGGATTTAAAAGAAAATTGCTCTATTCTTCCTAATACTTTGTAGCTATGTGAAAGATAATAGTTAAATGATCCCCGGACCACATTCCATCGTGGGTGGGTGTTGGGAAGTGTTTTAGGCACCCACAAAAAAATTGAAAAAAAAAAAAAAAAATTTGATTTATTCAAAATGCCAACATAATTAGAACAGCACCGGGCAATGCCAGGTACTCCTGCTAGCAATCAATACATAAAGAAATTATGAAAGGCCTGCACAAGCAAATTAATGGGAACCATGATTGTTGGTTACATTGAAATGGATGAACCTATTGTGTGTAAATATGAGTGAAGAGGCAAAAGGTTCGTTGATAGTTTTTCTTTGATTTTTCACACTCAGCTTCTCTAAGTCTGAATATCCTTTTTGTCTCGTAGGGAGAAATCTCTGCATACAATGTCTTTATTCTGGCCGTGGGTCCACTACTCTACACTTCACCTCTGTCACTGAAGACACGGACTGCATAAAGTCGACGAGGCTGGAGAGGATGCATGGAAGACCGCGTTCAGCTTCAAAAGGGAGCAGCTCTGAGATGGCGGGGCCCTGCTCTCCACGCTCTCCCCGCTCTGTGCGGGCGGGCCACAGACGCACGGGGAGTGGAGGATCCACTGTGGCGGTCGGCTCTGCAGGTCGTACGATGTCTGTAGAAAACATCCAATCTCTGAACGCCGCTTATGCTGCGTCGGGTCCAGCACTGTGGCTCGGGGAGTGTGACGTTCAGGGCCGAGGAGCAGGTATGAAGCGCTCGGTGATGGGGGGCCTTCAGAGAGCAATACATAAGAAGCATGGTAAACGACTCTGTTTAATTGGTAAACCAGTTGATTTTGAATTGTCCTGTAGTGTCCAAGGATCCATGAAGGGATTTGTACATCCAGTATGCAGTATTATGTGTATTCCAAGTATGTTAGGATATACACTGAAACTTAAAAGCAATGAAAATGAAGTGATGATAAAGTAGACACAGGAAAAACATATAGGATTTGAACCTTGAATCCCATCACGTGCTCAGGTAGATACTGTATAACAAACAGGCTAAACAATGATGATTGGCAAACATAATAATAATGCATTTTTTGTATGCAAAGTTAAGGTTTGTGGATGAGCGAGTACACCTAATACATCAGGACGCGTAAAAAGTGGGGCGAAACACCAACAGCAGAGTTTGAAGGACAAAGTAGAGGCAGACTTGGATAAACAATGGGTATGGGTGGTAATAAGGGATAGGGAAGGACACTGGGTGAACAAAATGGATACACAGGGTGTCAGAAAAGTTTGGAATAATAGGAAAAAATTTTTTTCAAAGAATATGCTCAACATGCTTCCCATCGACCTCCAGGCACCTTTGCAGACGAAGTACCATGTTTCTCTGTATTCGAAGGAGCATAAGAGGATCAACATCTTGACAGGTGACAGTAATTTGCTCTTGCAGATGCTTCAGGGTTTGGATTTTGTCAGAATAAACTTTTTCCTTGAGGTAGCCCCAGAAAGAAAAATCGAGAGGATTCAGGTCAGGAGATCTCAGAGCCCATTCAATTGATCCTCTCTTTCCTATACATCTGTTCGGAAACATGTTGTACAACCAGTTACGAACCGGTAGTGCATAATGGGGAGGGGCGCCAGATTTCCCCCATGATTCCAGACTTTTCGGACACCCTGTAGAAGCAAATGCTCTTGAAGGAAAACTGTAAAAAATATTGGAAGGGAATGGGACTGTCTTGAAGATCTGGAGGGAAGAATGAGCTAAGAAGAGAAGATGGAAAAAGAGGAATAAATGAATGTGAGTGAGTAGTGATTCTCAATTTTTGGAGTTTCACTAGAAGGGGCTTGATGGTGAGTGGAAGAGCATGGAAGGAGCAGAGGGTGCAAGACTAGAAAGGAGGGGGTAGAAGACAGAGAGACCACTGACCTGTCTGCGATGGCGAAATGATAGGCCCATAGACTCAGGTTCAGCGCGGGAGATTCCAGTGATCGTGAAGGCCTTGTTTCCACGGCGTCAACCTGAGCAAGATGTGAGGCAGGGGAGCCAGCCCAGAAGGAAGAGCAGTACTCCACCAAGCTGCGGATGAAGACCTTGTAGGTGGATAGGAGTTCAGGTTTGCCAAGAAAGGTATTTGTACGATGGACGATGCCTAGTCGGTGGCTGGCTTTGGAGGCCAACTTTGAAATGTGGTTTGCCCAAGAAAGATCATAGCTGATAGTGAGACCCAAGAGTTTGATTGACTGAACTTCCTCAAGAGGATTGTTAAGAAAGTAGATGGAGAGGGGGGGGGGGGGGGCTGCCATATTGGCGTTTTGGAAAGAGAATGAGAGAGTGAGATTTATCAGGATTTAAAGACATATTCCATGTGTTTGACCATCTTGTGATTTTGTCAAAGTCTGAAGAGAGGGAAGAGGCTGCAGCCTGTGTGTCTGAATGATGAGGGATGTCACAGCAACGAGTGGAGTCGTCAGAAAATAGATAAAGGGATTTTCCAGGGATTCAAAGAGATTGTTGAAGAAGATCAGGAATAGGCCTGCCTTGGAGAAATCCAGCCTTGCCAGGGAAAGAAGATGAAAGGATTCCATTGAGAGCCACACAATGGCTATGAGAGTAAACAGAGTCAGTAAACCATGTGTGGAGTTGGCCTTGGACCCCATAGGTAGATAGTTTGGAGAGCAACTCGGGATGCCACACTGTATAAAAAGCACGAGATCTGTCCAGAGAGACGGCCCTGATCTCATATCTGGCAAAGAGGGCCTCCATCCATTGTTGCGTGAGTAGAATCAGCATGCCCAAAGTAGAGTGACCTGGTCTGAAACCAAATTGATGATCTGAGATGACGTTGTTGGAGAAAAGGAAGGATTTTATGGAAACTGTGGTGGTGGATACAATGACCTTGCTGATGATTGGAAGGAACCTGATAGGTCTGTAGTCTATAATGGGATAGGTTTTTACACCATGTTACCACCACCATCAAAGGTGGACAGAGGTTATGTTTTCACCCTTGTCTGTTTGTCAGTGAGCAGCATATCTCACAAAGTTATGGACGGATTCGGATGAAACTTGATAGACAGGTTGGGCCGTCGTCATCGTTTACAGTCACGTGAAAAAGTAAGTACACCCCATGTAAAGTTTTGACTTTTTCAACATATTTCAATATACAGCTATTTGATCTTCATTTCAACAATATTGACAGATAAAGGTGATATTAAAGCGCGGCGTTACGCGCGCTGCTTGCGAGCAAGGAGGAAGCGGACAAGCGGTAACTTATAAGCGTCTTTATTTCAGGAGCTCACTGTAACACTGGCGCGCTCCGGGCTGCGCGCCCGGTGTATATCATGAGGCCACGCCTACCCCTCGGGCGTGGCCACCGCCCACTTGGTGCGCGGAATGATGTCACCACGCCAGTGGGCTTTTGTGTCCGCCACAATATAATATAACAAATATCATGAAACATTTACATTTTGCAGTCCATTGTATAATTTAAATAAACATAAATGCAAATTTCACATGTGGAAAAAGTAAGTACACCCTTGGCTCTAATAGGTAGTATTGCCCCCTTTGGCAGAAACAACCTCAAGTAGGCCTTTCTTATAACTGTCTACCAGTCTCTGACATCGACTGGGAGAAATTTTTGTCCACTCCTCCATGCAGAATTCTTTCAGCCGTGCGATGTTTGAGGGGTTTCTTGCATGCACAGCTCGTTTCAAATCCCCCCACATCATCTCGATGGGATTTAGATCCGGGCTTTGACTTGGCGATTCCAGAACCCTCCATTTCTTTCTTTTCAGCCATTCCTTGGTGGATTTACTGGTATGTTTAGGGTCATTGTCATGTTGCAAGGTCCATCTTCGGTTGAGCTTCAACTTTCCGACAGATGGCCTCACATTATCCTCAAGCACCCTCTGGTACAATGAAGAATTCATAGTGGATTTTATGATGGTGAGCTGCCCAGGCTCTGATGCAGCAAAGCTGCCCCAAACCATAATATTTCCACCACCATGCTTTACAGTTGGTATCAGCTTCTTGTGGTCAAATGCTGTCTTTGGTTTTCGCCAAACATGTCTTCTGGTACTGTGGCCAAATAGCTCCACCTTTGACTCATCTGTCCAGAGCACATTGTTCTGGAAGTGCTGGTCTTTGCCTCGGTGTTCATTGGCAAACTTTATTCTTGCCCTGATGTTCTTTCTGGACAGCAAAGGTTTCCTCCTGGCACACCTCCCATGTAGATCAAATTTGTGCAGCCTCTTTCTAATGGTAGACTCGTGCACTTTGACATCAACAGTGGCAAGAGCTACCTGTAGGTCCCGTGATGACATTCTGGGGTTCTTAGAGACTTCTTTCAGCATCTTGCGGTCTGCTCTCGGGCTGAACTTGCTGGGGCGGCCTGGCCTGAACAAGTTGGCAGTTGTTTGGAATCTTCTCCACTTGTAGATGATCTTCCGGACAGACGAATGATTGATTTCAAATTGTTTGGAGATCTTTTTAAATCCCTTCCCAGACTCGTAGGCATCTATAACCTTCTTTCTGAAGGCCTCAGATAACTCTTTTGATCTAGGCATGGTGATGCCGCACACTTCAACAACAAAGAGCAAACCAAACGAAATATCTGAGGTTTAAACAAGACAGGTTCTTCCAAGATCCTCTCTGACGATGTTCTAATCATTTGCACCTGAGCTGGTGCACCTGATTCTAATTTTAGGTATTTGAAGTAGTGATAAATGTGGGGTGTACTTACTTTTTCCACATGCGAAATTTGCATTTATGTTTATTTAAATTATACAATGGACTACAAAATGTAAATGTTTCATGATATTTGTTATATTATATCACCTTTATCTTTCAATATTGTTGAAATGAAGATCAAATAGCTGTATGTTGAAATATGTTGAAAAAGTCAAAACTTTACACGGGGTGTACTTACTTTTTCACGTCACTGTATATGCAGCACTTGGCTGCAGGGTAACATTTTTTGCTGAGGGTTTGGCCGTGTCGCTGTCGTTTCGTTTGCAGCCTGTGACTGCTGGTTGCATCATTGCTGGGGGCGTGGCTGTACCGCTGAGGCAGTGACCCATTTTCAGTAGCCTGGTACTCATTTTGCCGACCTCAGAAGGATGACAGGCTGAGTCAACCTCGGTGTTATTTTAACGGCACGACAGGGGCTCAAACTGAAGACCCTAACATGTCAAGACAGCCATCTCATCCGTTAAGGCAACACCAGTCTTGCTGTGCCACGGATGCAATTCTCTCTGCTGGCTCGGGCTGAAATATGTAATTTGCCCATCGTGCCTGCGATAGCTCATCTACTCTCTGCAAAGGACACCGTGGGATCTGTAATGTCCACCAACGAATGCTGCCAGATGGGACACCCATTTAACATTCATCTGAGGGATGGCACACACATTGATGAAACATCCTGCCTGTGAAACCCCGGGATGACTGTTTATTGCTGGGTCGGGATTTAAACCCATATTGAGAGCTTAGATGTGAGTGTGCATACCTCTAGGCCATCATGTTAGCCCAAAGGTTGGGTATGTGACATGCACAAATCGATTTGATTTTGGTGAATATCCGGAATAAGATCTGGATATGAGAATTTTTTTAAATTTTTCAGTGATTCTTCACAATTGAGAGATGGGGCAAAAGCAATATATAGCAGGATATTTCAAAACTTTATGGACGGATTCAGACAAAACTTGGTGAATAGGTTGGTGTATGACATGGATGAATTTGTTAGATTTTGGTGAATATCCAGATCCGGATATAATTTTTACTATAATTTTAAAAGTGATTCATCACAATTCAGAGATCGGGCCAAAAAGGATACATCACACAATGTTAAAAAAATTGTTGGCAGGTTATGACAAAACTTGGTGGATGAGTTGGGTAGGTGACAAGAACAAGGCGATTAGATTTTGGTTCAGGTCCAGATGCAGATCCAAGCCCTATCAGTGGGAAACAAAACGTGAACCATTCAAACTGGTAGAGGTACATTGCATTCAGAAAGTATTCAGACCCCTTCACTTTTTTCACATTTTGTTATGTTGCAGCCTTATGCTGAAATCGTTTAAATGCATTTTTTCCCTCATCAATCTACACTCAATACCCCATAATGACAAAGAGAAAACAGGATTTTAGAAAGTTTTGCAAATATATTAAAAAGAAAAAACTGAAATATCACATTGACATAAGTATTCAGACCCTTTGCTATGACACTTGAAATTTCGTTCAGGTGCCTCCCATTTCTCTTGATCATCTTTGAGATGTTTCTACACCTTGATTGGAGTCCACCTGTGGTAAATTCAATTGATTGGACATGATTTGGAAAGGCACGCACCTGTCTATATAAGGTCTCACAGCTGACAATGCATATCAGAGCAAACACCAAGCCATGAGGTCGAAGGAACTGCCTGCAGAGCTCAGAGACAGGATTGTGTCGAGGCACAGATTTGGGGAAGCCTACAAGAAAAATTCTGCTGCATTGAAGGTTCCCAAGAGCACAGTGGCCTCCATAATTCTTAAATGGAAGAAGTTTGGAACAACCAGGACTCTTCCTAGAGCTGGCCGCCCGGCCAAATTGAGCAATCGGGGGAGAAGGGCCGTGGTAAGAGAGGTGACCAAGAACCCAATGGTCACTCTGGCTGAGCTCCAGAGATGCTTTGAGGAGATGGGAGAAACTTCCAGAAGGACAACCATCACTGCAACATTCCACCGATCTGGGCTTTATGGCAGAGTGGCCAGATGGAAGCCTCTCCTCAGTGAAAGACACATGAAAGCCCTCTTGGAGTTTGCAAAAAAGCACCTAAAGGACTCTCAGACTGTGAGAAACAAGATTCTGTGGTCTGATGAAACCAAGATTGAACTGTTTGGCCGGGCGGCCAGCTCTAGGAAGAGTCCTGATTGTTCCAAACTTATTCCATTTAAGAATTATGGAGGCCACTGTGGTCTTGAGAACCTTCAATGCAGCAGAATTTTTTTTGTCGGCTTCCCCAAATCTGTGCCTCGACACAATCCTGTCTCTGAGCTCTGCAGGCAGTTCCTTCGACCTCATGGCTTGGTTTTTGTTCTGATACGCATTGTCAGCTGTGAGACTTTGTAAAGACAGGTGTGTGCCTTTCCAAATCATGTCAAATCAATTGAATTTACCACAGGTGGACTCCAATCAAGGTGTAGAAACATCTCAAAGATGATCAAGAGAAATGGGAGGCACCTGAGCTAAATTTCAAGTGTCATAGCAAAGGGTATGAATACTTATGTCAATGTGATATTTCAGTTTTTTCTTTGTAATATAATTTGCAAAACTTTCTAAAATCCTGTTTTCTCTTTGTCATTATGGGGTATTGAGTGTAGATTGATGAGGGAAAAAATGAATTAAACGATTTCAGCATAAGGCTGCAACATAACAAAATGTGAAAAAAGTGAAGGGGTCTGAATACTTTCTGAATGCACTGTATGCTGAGTGCCGTTCTAGCGGAGTCGGTTGTGATGCAATTTTAGATTAGGGTAGGGTGAGAGGGGGCTAGATGCTCCCAAGAAAGGCTTATCAAGGCACCAACATGTTTTAGAGAAGGGAGACAAGTCCATTATTGAGGTTGGACATGTTTTCTTACTTTTCTGAGAGTGGACGAACACTTGTTGCGGGCTTTTTGGAAAATCACTGAGATTTCCTGCAGTCGGATTTGCCTACCAGGAAGATGAGGCAAGTTGTTTTAGATAAACTGCCTCACCACAAGATTCTGTGTACCATGGGTGGGAAGAAGGTTAAGATAATTGAAGACGAGATGCAATGTATCTGTGCATAAAAAAAAGAAGAAAGAAAGAAAGAAAGAAAGAAAGAGAGAGAGACAGACACAGAGACAGACAAAGAGAGAGAGACAGAGACAGAGACAGAGAGAGAGAGAGAGAGAGAGACAGAGATGGAGACGGAGACATTGACATTTTGTTCCTCTTTATTGCTGGGAATCGTTGTGTACAAGGGAAATCAAACAAATACAGGCAGGTGACTGTGCAAAGTCAAAAAAGGTAAATTATAAATTCAATGTAAGAACACCATCAACAAGTTCACAGAAGGATGCCTTCACACACCACTGCTGCGAAAACAGTGTACAATCACTGGATTTAAATTCAACATGTACACGTGATGTGACCAAGGTTTTAAAAAGGTGAACAACATCAGAAACAGAATCACAACCATTTTGCATTTTGTGTTTCCTTGACAGCTATATAGAAAGCTTTGCCTCAGAGGACAAATAGTTGGCTAAAAGGCATTCATCTTTACACTGGTGGGAGATGCTAAAACCGAAAATAAAAACACAATGAGTAAAAGCTAGGCCGAGCCCCCGGATACAACAAACAACAACAACATGCATTTTAAGGCCATTTTCCCTGCTAGAGCGGGGGTTCGCCTTGCGGTCCCCATGACAATCTTCTCCATCTTGCCCTATTTTCTGCATCTCTCATTGTTAACCCCCTTGCCCGCATTTCTTCTTCCACCATCTTTGGCCAAGTCTTTCTCGGTCTTCCCCGTCCTCTACTTCCTTCTACATTCATTTCCATCACTCTTCTCAACCAGTCACTTTCATCCTTCCTCAACACATGACCAAACCATCTCAACCTGTTCCTCTTCACAGCATCAATCACAGGCTCTATTCCCATCATTTTTCGCAATTCATCATTTGTCTTCCTCTTTCTCAATGATACTCTGCACACCCATCGAACCATTCGCATTTCCACCCTTTCCAACCTTCGTTGCTGCTCTACGTTCATTACCCATGTCTCGCTCCCATAAATCATAACACTTCTCACACATGCAGCATACACCTTTCCCTTCAGCTTCAACGACACTCCCCTCCTCATCAGCACGCCACTCAGTTCCCGAAACTTATTCCATGCACATCTCACTCTAGCAACCGTTGCCGAGTCTGATCCATCTTTTCCATTCAGCATGTCTCCGAGGTAGCAAAATGTTTTCACACCTTCCAGTTTCACGCCGTCTCCAAGATCCAACTCAACATTTCCTCCATCTGCAGCTCCCTCTGTATACACCTTACATTTGAATGTAGCTGCCACACTGGTTAATGACCCTATCAGACCACTACATTTTTGATGAACCCACTCAGCGCTCATTGTACATTGAATGGAGTTCACTCCGACACCCTTCCTGCACACAGCACAGGGCCACTTCCCAGTTCTTTCCACCTCAACACATGCTTTACCACTTGCCATCACCTTCGTCTTTCCGATATTCACCTTCAGACCTTTTGTCTCCATACATTCCTTCCACTTGTTCAGCTTTTCCTTCAGTCCATCCATGCTTTCCGCAATCAACACCAGATCATCTGCATACAACAACTCCCACGGTAAACCCTCCTTTACGGTCTGAGCCAGCACCTCCATCACAGCTACAAATAGCCTCCTTATCCTCCTCTCCAACACCCTTTCCAATACCTTCATTCCATGCTCCAATAACTTTTTCGCTCAGTACGAGCCACACTCTAGAGGGTCACCTTTCCCCTTGTATAGAGGGACGAGGTTACTCAGTTCCCAATCCACTGGAATGCGGCCTTCTTTCACCGCCAGATTACAGATCTCTGTCATTCTCTTCACACACCAACTTCCTGCTGCCTTCAACATATCTCCCACAACTCCCGTCGGCCCTCCCGCTTTTCTACTCTTCATTGCTTTTATCGCTTCCTCAACTTCCTTCTCAGTTATCTTCTCTGCCGGTCCTAAAACTGGGTTACTCTCAATGTTGCCATCCCATTCATTCTCTGTATTCAACAGCATTTCCATATATCTTTTCCATCTTCCTTTAATTCCACCTGCATCCACAACGATTTGTCCCACTTCATCCTTCAAGCAACTCACCCCCATCACATCACACCTCTCTTTCGCTATCTGCTTTGCAATCCTGAATACTGCTCTCTGACCCTCTTCCGAATCCAAGCGTTCTCCGAACATTTTCCTACATTCCTCCTGCGCCTTTGCTACCTCTTTCTTTGCAGCCTTCTTGGCTGCCTTATAACTTTCATGCTCTGCTGTTTCTGCTCCCGTACCCTTCGCCTTCTGCAACTCCTTGAACTTCTTCCTCTTCTCGTCAATTCTCTTTCCAACTTCATCATCCCACCACCATGTTTCCGAGTGCCTCGGTGGTCCTTTTGTCCATCCACATACCTCACCAACGGCTCCCAACAGACTAGCTTTCATTGACATCCAACCACTTTCAAGCTCAACCACATCATCCTCTACCCTACTCAGCCTCTCTTTTAATGCCTCCCTTACTGTCACCTCTTTCAACCTCCACACCTTCATTCTCGGTTGGTACTTCACCCGCCGAGCTCTCCTCGCACCTTTCACCCTTATGTCGCAGACAACCAAGTGGTGCTGTGAAACAGCCTCCTCCCCCGGGATCACCTTTGTGTCCCGGAGGTGCCCCCTATCTCGCCTACGCACCATCAGGTAGTCAACGGTTGTCGTCGACCCACCTGACGTGTATGTAACAAGCTTATTATCCTCTTTCTGGAACTGAGTATTACAAATCAACAAATCAGCTCCATCAGCAAACTCCAAAATCCTTTCACCTTCTCCATTTCTCACACCATATCCGTAATCCCCATGAACTCCCTCAAAACCATCCATACTCCTTCCCACGTGTCCATTTAGGTCTCCTCCTACCACAACAACTTCCTCATCTTTCACATGCATGCACGGACTGAACTTTATTTACATGGACTGAACATGCTTAACTGCTCCAGGCTTCAAGTAACATGCGTTGTGCCAAAAAAAAACACTTTCTTAAAAGACTGGGCAATATGACCCAGACCTTACACCATTTGTGACGTTTTATAATTGCAATTCAAGCTTTCCCTCAAAGGAAAGTGTTTGCAGAATCATCCTTTTGCTCCACAGGATATAGTTATTAACCATTGACAACCGCTGCACCATTGACTTTTATGACTCTCTCAGGTATGTTTTAACTAACTTATTTTGACTTATATACTAATTTTGGCTAATTTGACTTGCTAATGTAATAACTGAAATTTCCTGAATTTCCCCAAATTATCATAACCTGTTCCAGGGGAGATTTAACCGTAACCCCCCAATCCCACATATTCCGCCTTCCCTCCTTCTTGCTATGCTTATACATGGAGGACAAATAAATTAAGTCATAGGCTGTCCGTATCGGTCGGTGCCTTTTGCAGAGCATTGGTTCTGTTTGGGATAGACTGCCAGTTGGGGGATTTATGGGGGGGGGGGGGGGGGGGTTTGGGGGAGGGAGTTCTTTCTGCCTTAAGGGTTGCATTTCTGGTTGTGCGGTACTTGTTAAAGGGTACCATTGGACCCGGTGTTCCCATAGGCATGCCACCAGAAAGCGAGAGGCCCAAACACAGGTGCAGCACCCTGGAAGACTACGCCATCATGTGCCGCATAATCCTAGGTCCCCTTTTCTGCCAGTTCGTCGGGAGCCACACCGAGCATGGGATTTTGGGAGATCCTTCGGAAGCCACTAGTTTACACAGTTTGTGCCATCTGGAATGCTCCTTATTTGTCTGCAACGTTTCTTGAGGCCCCTTATCCCCTCTTTAAATTATGATGTGGGGTATAGGAATGTCGGAATAGCACCACAATACACCACATCAATCCTTTTATGGATTGCGATCCATGACATCCTTTAACATTTTCACGTCTCAATCCCACAACAAATAAAATACACAATTACACCAACCTCATTCCCTCACTCTCTTCAATCCCACTCCTCCCTCTAGGTCTTTAAAACACCTGTTCACCACCATCTCTTATCTTCCCCCATCCAAAACCTTGATCTTTTCTACCCCCGTTAATTCACCCCATATCCACTTTTTTTGAAATACCAACTTCTTTCCTGGAAGTCCTATCAGTGTCCATGTGTTTGATACCTCTCCCACCCCCCACCCCCCACCCCACCTTCCCATGTCTCCTCCATCCCCGCCCCTCCCCCAAGCCCTCTACCTCCCACATATCTCACGATGTCCCTGTTCTCTACTGTTGTACTTGTGTACTTCCCTCTCTCCCCCCATCTTGTTCTCCCGCTCCCTTTATCATATGTTTTATGTGTCAGTTTGTTTTTTTGTGATTAATGTTAGCTCTTACATGAGCCTCGATCTTGTATACAACAAAAAAAAAATATTAACCTAAGCTACAAATCTACAACTACCTCTACTATAGATATATTACTACAATTGTTACTATTAACTATACAAAAATGTCAGAAGATGTAAGAAGGCAATCTGTAAAGGGATTGTGGTGTAATGTGATGTCATTCCTACCTTCTCATTCCTTCCTTCCATGTTTGGTTGCTTTTTGGGCATTCCATCCCACTATGTTCTTTCATTTTTTTTTCTTAGGTTAAAAAAAAAACTTGTTTAAAGTTTGTGTTTCCCAATCTAGATGCCAATGACGTCAGCATCTAGTAAATTATTTCGAGGGGCGTTTACATGGGGGAACCCCCCAACCCCACCCCTCTCAATTATATATCTCATAAAAGTCCCTTCCCTAGTTCTCTTAATATCCCGTCCAATATTCCTGTCCCTCCTTTCTCCACTCAGACATTCTGCTACCCTGTTGTCCTTCACTTTTGGAGTCATCTATGAATTTTGTATGCCAAAACGGCAGAATTTTTCTTTACCCTCTCTCCGTTCTCTGCTCCTTCCTTCTATACTCCTATATCCCCCCCAATCTTCCTTCCTTTCTCTCCCAAACTCCACTTTCCTTCATTCCTTCTCCTACCATCCTACATTCGGTTCTTTTCTTCAATTTACATTTCCTCAATTTACTCCATGAATATGCAGATGAGCTTGACGGGGAGATTGGTGAAATGGCGGCTGAGATGGGCTGGACACTTGGTGCAGATGGAGGAAGAGAGAATGGCAAAGACAGCAGATATGTTGAGGGAACAAGGTAGGAGGACAAAAGGTAGACCGCGGTTGAGATGGGAGGTTTGTGTTATGAGGGATATCAGTAAGGTGGGATGGTTGGAGAGTTGAGAGAGTTGGCTGAGGACAGAGGGGAGTGGATGAGTGTCATGGTCAAGGCAGGGCAGGAGCTTGATGCTATTGGACCTCACACCTTATAAAGGGAATAGGAGGAGAGGAAGAAGACTCCCCACCTAAACATACGCTGGTATGCTGCCAAATACTTTTGGCGGCATTTGGCGGCCGCCAAAAAAAAGAGATACTTCCATTCCTTTCCTCTTCCCTTCTGTTCTTTTTCTCAATGTTGGCATTTCCAATTTCCTCCCTCCTCTGTGTACATATAATGAATGTATGCCTTATAAAGGGATCAGATGATCACATTAATTTACATAAGGAGGAAGTACTGCACTATTTGCTTGAATCATAGTACGCATAACGGTATGTGGAAAGGTTAATTTAAACTGCCCTTTTCAATAGCCAGTATGACCCACTGTGATCCTCAATGAAAGCATCATCAGACCATCCTGGGCCCCTTCCCTTTTCCACGTGGTGTGTGTTTGGGAGCCCCGATGGCACGTGTTTCTGTCTGCGCCGTTGCTGATGATTCACCAAAATGCGATGAAACTAGTCCGGCAGCTGAGTGAGTGTGTAGTACTGGAATTCTCATGTACACTACATGACTAAAAGTATGTGGACACCCGAATATCAAACCCGTGTGTGCTCGTCGAACATCTCATTCCAAAATCATGGGCATTAATATGGAGTTGGTCCCCCATTTGCTGCTATAACAGCCTCCACTCTTCTGGGAAGGCTTTCCACAAGATGTTGGAACACTGCTGCGGGGATTTGCTTCCATTCAGCCACAAGAGCATCAGTGAGGTCGGGCACTGATGTTGGGCGATTAGGCCTGGCTCGCAGTCGGTGTTCCAATTCATCCAAAAGGTGTTTGGTGGGGTTGAAGTCAGGCCTCTGTGCAGGCCAGTCAAGTTCTTACATCACCGATCTCAACAAACCATTTCTGTATGGACTTCGCTTTGTGCATGGGGCCATTGTCATGTTGAAACAGGAAATGGCCTTCCCCAAACTGTTACCACAAAGTTTGAAGCGCACAATCAACTAGAATGTCATTGCATGCTGTAGCGTTAATATTTCCCTTCACTGTAACCAAGGGGCCGAGCCTGAACCATGAAAAAACAGCCCCAGACCATTATTCCTCCTCCACCAAGCATCACAGCTGGCACTATGCATTCGGGCAGGTAGCGTTCTCCTGGCATCCACTAAAACCAGATTCGTCCATCGGACTGCCATCTGGTAAAGCTTGATTCATCACTCCAGAGAATGAGTGTGCAAGCATACCACTCTCCTAATATATGAAGCTCTTTCTAACCACTGATGGCTTCAGCAGAGCCTACTTGAGTTTATTTTAAAGGTTCGCAGACACAGAATTTTTTTTGATGTGATGATACAGATTTTTTAAAAGTAAAAAACAAAGAACTGAACATGGTTAATTATTCCAATAATGTTGAGGTTCTAATTCTAATAATTATAATAAAATAATTTTGTTTTTAACAACAGTTAAAATAAATAGCACCGCAAGGCGGGCGTAACCCCTCAGCCCATGCATGGTGAAAGGAAGCCGTGGCGGCCATATTGAAAATCGCAGCGTGCCCATTTCAGAAAGGAACCTTCGTCTACTCAACCCCAACACACACTGCAAACATGGATTTAATCGGACAAGCCGTTCTGCTCGAAATTGACAGAAACCAATTTCAAGATGGCTACCGTGGCGGCCATATTGAAAATCGCAGCGTGCCCATTTTCGAAAGGAACCTTCCTCTACTCAAACCCCAACACACACTGCAAAAATGGATTTAATCAGACAACCCGTTCTCCTTGAAATTGACGGAAACCAAAAGTTGACGGACACCCGGACGCCCGCCCGCCCGCCCGGACGACATCCCTGACGACAATACCCCTCAGCCCAAAGGGCTGAGGGGTGAAAAGCAAACCCGTCAGGTATCGCCACGAAATATCACAATGGTCATGACGTCATCTGTGAAGTAATCAAAGGCATGGTAGTCTCACCACGCAACAGATAATGTCCGCACAACTCACTTCTCGTCAGAAAATGAATTTGACGAAGATTTTTATGATCAAGAATCCTTTGACAGTCAAAATCATAATAAAAACTACACACTGCAAAAATATCCTCGAGATGACGTAGCAGGTCATGTGTGTAATGAAATCGCCATTTTTTGGGGGCGGTGCCAACTATACATTCGTCTCCGAATGGAGAACTTGTGTCACCTGGATACCTCCTCTAAGTTCTTTTTTGGACTGGAAGCTCAAACAAAGAGAAGTCAGCAGATAACTTCAGTAAGAACAAAGGAAGGAAGGACAACACATGATCAAAAAAATATCAGAGCCTCACTTAAACACTACTTCTCTGAACTTTATCATGCTAGGAACATCGACAACTAAGTTATAGAGTTGTTGACTTCTTCCTTACCCAACTTGTCAGAATCTGTACTCCTACAACTGGACAAGGAAGTAACTTTGGAGGAACTCCATGCTGCTCTACAAACTTTACCTTCTGGTAAGGCCTCTGGCCTGGATGGAATTCCTACAGAACGTTATAAAACCTTTTGGGACCTCCTGGGGCCAGAGCTACTTGAGGTTCTGATGGACAGCCGACAATCAGGCTCACTGCCGTTAAGTTGCCGTAGGGCGGCTGTTCTCGCCCTTATCCCAAAAAAGGGAGACCTTCAGCAACCCCACAATTGGCGTCCCATTTCACTGCTTTGTGCCGACTACAAGATACTCTCCAAGGCTCTCACCAACCGGCTCAGAGCCGTTATTGGGGAGATCATACACCCAGATCAATCTTACTGTGTCCCTAAAAGGGCAATTCATGACAGTATATTTATTGTGCGTGACATGATTGATATCTGTTCTCTCCAACAAATAAATGTTGGCTTGGTGTTCTTAGATCAAGAAAAGGCCTTTAATACCATTGATCATTTTAATCTTTTTTATGTTTTAAGGGGGTTTGGCTTTGGGGAAAAATTTTATCTCTCACTTACAACTACTGTATAATAACTCTTTTAGTCCACTAAAAGTTAACAACATTTTATGTCAGCCTTTCCCGGCTAGTGGAGGCATTCGTCAAGGTTGCCCTCTTTCCGGCCTCCTGTACTCTCTCGCCATTGAGCCTTTGCACGTTCGGTTGCATGCATGTCCTCTCGGTTTCCTTCCCCAACCGACAGCGAACCCGTTTAATGTGATTGCTTATGCATGCAGATGACCTTTGTGCAATCATTCACTCGGATGAGGCCGTCTAGGCCTTTGTCCAAAGCATTCAAGAATTCAGTGTGGCAAGTTCTGCAAAAGTGAATTGGAAAAAGAGCAGAGCTCTCTATCTTGGTCCGCAAAATGGCGCCACTCCTCCGACTCTACCTGAGCAACTCGAATGGGCATGGGATGGAATTTTTTTTATCTTGGCGTCTTTCTTGGTACTGAAAACTTCATTTTGAAAAACTGGGAATCTCTAATAAATAAAACTGAGAGGCGGCTGCTAAAATGGAGGGGCTTACTCTGTCAACTCTCGTATCGGGGCCGAACCCTCGTTATAAATAACCTCGCAGCATCAATGCTTTGGCACGTTTTCATGGCACGGCAGCCCCCGGTTTTTATTCTTAAAAAACTACAATCTATTTTTATTGGCTTATTTTGGGGGGGAAAGCACTGGATCAAACCTGGTGTGTTAAACCTACCTGTTGGTGAAGGAGGACAGGGCCTGATCGCCATTACCAGCAAAGTGATGGCTTTTTGCCTCCTGTCGCTTCGTCGAATGCTGTATATGGAAGTCTCATGGAAGGCCTTGGCTCACTGCCTGCTTCGTCAAACAGGGAAACTCAGTTACGATCAGGAACTGTTCCTCATTGACACCAAGAAAGTTGATATTGCATCAGCCCCCCTGTTCTACAGGAGTGTGCTGGAGGCATGGCAGGTGGTTACCATTTGTCGTGATAACCGTAACTACTCTCTTGAAATGTTTTTAAATGAGCCAATCTTTTAAAACCCCATTTTTGAAGGGGTCTGCAGTGATCGTACCTTTATGCAAAAGTTTATTGATGCTGGATGCACCAAGGTTAAGGATTTTTGAACCCCTCCTCCTTACAAGTGGAAACCAGCTGCTGACGTTGCTGTGGCCACTGGAGTTAGGTCCATTCGAGTCATTTGGAGGATTTTTTCTGTAATTCTGCGCTTTTTCAAGCAAACCAGACTAAAATGGGCTCCACAGGTGGAAGCTGGCCCTCTCTTATCCCACCGTCCCTTTCCAGAGCTTTTGCTTCATTTTCAAAGTTTCTCCTCTTTTCATTTGATGGGAAAATATTTTGTCTATTGTATGTGTGTTAAAACCCTTGTCCCTGATAGACCCGCAGAACCACAAGCGCATTGGAGTAGAATGCTCCAGACTACTCGTTCCACTTCAATCAACTGGCTTGCTATGTACAAAGTACCAGTCACCAAGCGCTCCGGAGACTTGCAGTGGCGACTGGCACATTACATTTTACCCTCCAATGTTTTATCTCACCGTATATGTTCCGATAACACAGAATCATGTCCCTTCTGTGGTGCCACAGAAACCATTTTTCACATTTTATTGATTGCTCTCGGTTGGCACCCCTTTTTACAGTTTTATCACTTGTTATCCGGATGACGGATATCTCGGATGACGTGCTGATGTCCTTGGACTTCGTGCCAGGCTCTGGGCCGACCGGGCCGACGTGCATCGAAGTCCTTTCCAAGGGTGTGGTGCTGACCGGGCCACCGTGGTGCTGACCGGGCAAACGTGGCGTGGTGCTGACGGGGCCCCCGCGGCCGTGATGCCCCCCCCCCCCCCAGAATTTCCATGTTTTAAACGTTTCCCAGTGTATACCCTGGATTAGAATAGGTACACCCTATCCCTGCGTGTCGTAAGAGACGACTAAGAGGGTTGGCGTCAGGAAGGGCATCCGGCCATAAAAACATTGCCTCAAAAAGAGAACCATGACAATTACAACTACATATGGGCAGGGTACAGCCCGAAGTGGAGATCGGTTTCTGAGGTTTGGGACATGGAATGTAGGGACAATGACAAGATCAGGAGAAGTGGTGGAAGTATTGGTCAGAAGAAGAGTGGACATATGTTGTGTGCAAGAGACGAGATGGAAGGGAAGTGGTGTAGAATGGTGAAGGGTAGGCAGGGACAGAAATACAAGTTTGTGTGGCAAGGGTGCCTGGAGGGCGTGAATAGTGTTGGTTTTCTGTTTTCTGAGGAGTTTGTAGACAGTGTGGTGAGTGTGACGAGAGTGAGTGATAGGTTGATGATGGTGAAAATGATGATTGGAAAGCTCTTGGTGAACGTCATCTCGGGATATGCTCCGCAGGTTGGTCGGAGCAATGAAGAGAAGGACAAGTTCTGGTGTGCGATGGAGAAGCTGATGGAAAACGTGAAAGATGAGATTGGCCAGTAAACTCTTTGACGTGTGACTGGGAGATTGGCGATCGGAATTGCTTAGCAATCCGTCAATCACGGGTTTAGTAGTCGTGGACGGCGGCCTCAATGGACCCGGAGTTTGAGGGGGAGCAGGGCATAAACCCCCCTTAGTACGTCGACGAACCCGGGATCCACAACAATATATATATATATATATATATATATATATATATATATATATATATATATATATATATGTATGTATGTATGTATATATACATATATATATACATATATATATACATATATATATATATACATATATATATACATATATATATATATATACATATACATATATATATATACATATATATATACATATATATATATTCATATATATACATATATATATATATTCATATATATACATATATATATATATATATATACATATATATTGTTGCGGATATGGGATTTGCATCCATCCATATCCGCTTGTAAATATTCCCCTATTTCCTCAATACTTCCCAACTATCCCCAATCCCCCATTCCCTAGTCCCATTTTCTGTAAACAACATTCTGTAGACCCGACCTCCCCCTATTTCCCCCATTAAATGTCGTGCCCAGGTTCACCGCATCTCATGTAAGACAACTATAGGACATCTTGCTAGTTATTCTTAGTCTATGTCAGTTAAGGACTCGTTTCCATTAATTCTGACCCTTCGTTGCACCAGAATGTGATTGTATGGCACCGTTAGGAAGTTTAGGACCTCCCAATACCTCCCCGCAGCTCTTCCTCACGGTTCAGCAACAACAACAACAACAACAGCAACGGCGGCGGCGTGCACAGGGAGTGCGCGTCCTCACTCCGGCTTGGTTGGTAGGGGGTGTTGGGAGGGCATGAGGCCTTCCCAACGAGCCGCCATCGAACATGTGCTCGACGGGGTTACCAAATAGGGGCTCCCTGTCAGCTCCTCGTCAAGGGCGGAGCCCGGTAACCCCCGCACCCAATGGAAGCGGCGGACCGGCCCCAGGGGGGCGGAGCCAACCAGCCGAGGGCGTGTCACTCCCCGCTGAGCATGCGCAGGAAGAGGGAGGTGACGTCAGATGCGCGCTGAGCTTGGAGCAAGCAAGACGTACCCTCCGAGCGCTGTGAGGCCTCCCTGCATCTCTTGGACCGTGCTTGATCCTGTCCCCGAGCCAAGGTGCACCTTGTGCTATCAAACTACCTGTCCTTCCCTGCCATCAATCCCTGTGTAAGTCAGCCTTGTTCCGTTTGTCTGTGGTCTGTCTGGGATAAGATAAGACTGTAATTAAGTGCCTATCTCTTCTGTGTCTTTACCTCACTACCTTGTAATCTACCCCTTTTCTCCACCACTTTAATTATATCCTCCTCCGGAGGTCTTGAGAACTGTACCCCTTGCGTCGTTTCATCTATCCCAGTCGTTGTGTCCTTTCCATCATTGATTTAGCATAGCGCGATTTGGTCAACGTCTGGGTGGAATCGGGGTCTAGTCGGGGAATAACTGTTAGGTCGCGGTAATACACCCCCGCTCGGTCAAAATAACATCTAAACCGCGTCTGTAACAATATATATACATATACATTTATATATATACATATATATATATATTGTTACAGACGCGGTTGTGGATGTTGGTTTACCGAGCGGTTTGGTATGACCGCGTCTGCACAGTTTACCCGATTATACTCGAACGTTGGCCGAGTCGCGCTACGCTAAATCAATTGAGGAAAGGACACAACGGCTGGGTTAAATGACACGACACCAGGGGTACAGTTCTCAAGACCTCCGGAGGAGGTTATAATATTTCGGAACGTTGAGATTACAAGGACAAGAGGGACAGCATAGGAAGGTAGGCACTTAATCACGGTCTTATAGTAACCCCGACAGACGACAGATAAACGGGACAAGACTGACTCACACCGGGATTGATGGCAAGGAAGGGCAGGTAGTCGAGGCTCAAGGTGCACCTTGGCTCAGGGGCAGAATCGACCCGGTCCGGTCCAGAGATGCGGGAGGTCTCTCAGCGCTCGGATGGTGGCGACTGGTTCTCTTCACTTCAAGCTCGGGGCGCATCTGACGTTACGTCCGGTAAGTGGCTGCGTATATCCGGCGGGGAGTGACACGCCCTCGGCTCGTTAGCTCCGCCCCAGATGGAATCGGCCCGCCGCTTCTTATTGGGTGCTGGGGGTTACCGGGCTCCGCCCTTGACGAGGAGCTGACAGCCAGCCCCTTCGTGGTAACCCCGTAACCTGGAGGTAACCTGGAGCACATGGGCAATGGCGGCTAACCGAGCCGGAGTGAGGACGCACACTCCCCGCGCGCTGTTGTTGTAGTTGTTGTTGTTGTTGTTTCATGAGGAAGATGGGAGGAGGTATGGGGAGGTCCTAAACTCACTACTGGTGCCATACAATCACATTCTGGTGCAACGAAGAGTCAGAATTAATGGAAACGAGTCCTTAACTGACATAGACTAAGAATAACTAGCAAGATGTCCGAAAGTTGTCTACGTGAGATGCGGTGGACCTGGGCACGACATTTAATGGGGGAAAAAGGGGAAGGTCGGCTCTACAGAATGTTGTTTACAGACAATGGGACTAGGGAATGGGGGATTGGGGATAGTTGGGGAGTATTGGGGAAATAGGGGAATATTTACAAGCGGATATGGAGGCCAAATCCCATATCCGCAACAATATATATATATATATATATATATATATATATATATATATAGATATATATATATATATATATATATATATATATTGTTACAGACGCGGTTTTAGATGTTATATTGACCGAGCGGTGGTGTATTACCGCGTCCGAACAGTTACTCCCCGATTAGAACCCGATTCCACCCGACGTTGACCAGATTGCCCCACAGATATTCAATCGGGAAACCTCTAAAGCGACCGAAAGAGAAGGAAAAGAGAAAAAGACAGAGTACGGAGGAAGAACAGATTTATTATACACACACAAGCAAAAAGGAAGAGCGACCAAAATTATTTACAAGCAATGGATGGAAAAAGCAGTCACACAGTGCATCGTTAGCTTACTCGACTCAATTTACTTAATCCCAAGACAACGAGTAGGACAGGACGTTCACACTTACACAGGGGATATTGCAGGCAGGTAGGGCTTGAGGTGGATTGCTTGAGAGGGAGGCAAGGTCGGAGGCAGCAGCTCTCAATTCCTCGCGGTTTTTGGCGGGAAAACCCTCCGTCGCGTATCCGCTGCTGTAGACGTCACGCGCTGGTTCGGCACACCTGCTCCTCTTCTTGTGGTGGAGCCGTCTCCCTCCTTTCAGCGCGTCTCTCCAAAGCTGGTTTCCTTGCCGAGTACCTCTCCTCTTTGGCTTGGAGCGTTTCGCATCTCACCGCTCCTCTTGGTGCCGCCTCTTTGCTCATCTCCCAGGTCCTCTCTCAGGTCCTCTCGTAAAGCAGTCCCTTACAGTCGCTTTTATCACCTCGGGCGGAATCAAGCCGCCGGCTGCGAGGGCACGCCTACCGGGTCGCTCACCGCGGTGCTGATTGGCCATGCGACCCTCTGGCTCACTCCTCCCCTCTATGACGAGGTGGAGACACGCCTTTCTTCTCCGAGATTAGCACATGGGCAATGGCGGCTTGCGGGATTGAACACAACTCCCACCCTTTTGAAAGGAACTTTGGAGAGCGGAGATGTTTGGGGAAATTGCAAGGGCCTATGCTTATTTTGTTTGATACAATGCAAATTCAATCTAGTGGGAAACACATATTTAGCCTACATAGAATAAGGAAATACACTATTTAAAAAGATATATCGTGACCTGCGTGTAAGTTTCATGGAATTAACTAGGAGGACGGCTGCGACCATTATTTACATTACCAGGGTGTTACCATACTTTTGTAACGTTCACATTGTAACGTTTTCACATTCGTTACACTTCCTCCAAAATTGTTACACTTCTCAAAAAACCGTTACACTTCTCAAAACCGTTACACTGCACCCTCCTTTCTTCAGGCCCGAACTCGGGCCTACTAAACTTTAACTTAGTGTGACACGTAGGTGTAATTCCCTCTACAATTAACCTGACCCTGAGTGTGACAATCTTAAAACACAAATAAGTATGTCCCCCTATTGCATTGCACCCTGTCTAACAGACTCAAGCCCACAGCTAACCGAATTACGGAATTATTCTCAAACTATACATTTACGGTGGGGAGCATTATTTACAGTGACGTGATTTCTTATTTACAACGCAACCCAGGACCTGTGTTTTTTTGTTTCTTTTTAGGGAACAAGAAAAAGAAATTCCTGTTGGGAGGGAGGAGACAGCACGCATTGCATCGATGCACCAGTACCAATACCACCAAAGCACCCAAAAGCACCACAAAGCACCAAAAGCACCACTCGGTGCGCAGTCACCATGGTTCTTAATAAACACAACAAAACAACTGGTGGTGGTCTTCACTTTCTCTGCTGGGCCGATGTTCTTCCCGACGTCTTCTGGCTTCATGCGGCCTAGTTGGAAATAATAAAAAGCACAACTTGTGTCCATTTTTATTTAGGGCAACAGGGGCCAACTAAGGGTGGTCCACCTGTTTGGCATAGGTGCCACCTTACCGAGGTCCGCAAGCAAGATTCCCTGGCCACTATGGCCGGTCTCCAACAGAGGTGCCCTGCCCCAGAACCTGGGGTCCATCAAGTGGTACTTGGCCGCAGAACAGCGGTCCATAAAGTGGTACATCAACGCAATGCATGCTGGTTCTGGGAATCTCGGGCGCACAATGGCCACCTCACGCACGCTCCCCTCGGCACCCAATGGCGCACAGGTCATGTGGGAGACAAAAGAAAGACAATTGAGCGAGGGGTAAGGTCACAAGGGTACACGTCAATAAGGCAATGCAAGACGAAATGCGTACGGAGGGCGAAGTGAGAAAGCTCGTCCCTACCGTACGTCACCCCCCTGTCACCTACACTACCCTTGCCCTTACCCCATATTTACAAAATCTACCCATTTACAAATTCGTCACTACTGTCACGTCTTCCCCATATTTCCCCTATACCAAATTCGTCTCCACAATCCCTCGACTTCAAAATTTGCCATCACCAATTCATCATCAATCCTCATAAGGAGGCAGAGATGGAATTACGCACAATGTCACACCCACGTCATGATGCGTCTCACAATCCAAAACATTTGCATCAAAAATAATTAAACATGGCATGGTGCGGAGTACCTGTCACCTCAGGTGAGTGGATGCAGATGGTGTGAGGAGATCCTTCATCCTAACTATTTTCTAAATGACTTTAACACACTTTACACTACCCGGGGTCTTTCCCTGCCAATCCATTGGCCAACTTACTCTATGGGTTCTAATAACCAATTCCCATTGACCAAACTGTGGTGCTTCTCAATTTGGGGTCTCACTCCCCCGATTCATCTCCCGGTGCCTTCGCACAATTTCTGGGCTGCGACGTGTAGCTCTCCCAGCAGGTCTACCCACCTGCACACCTCCACCACTGCAGTTGCCACCCGAGCTTACCTAGCTCCTCACCCTAACCTATCTAACTGGGGCAGGCCCCTCCTGGCTCTGTCACCCCACTCGGTGCCCTCTGGCACTGGGCTACCCGGGTCCGTCCTCCGGATCCTCGGGCCCCATCCACAACAACTACTACCGGCTCCCAGAGCCCACCGGCGGCCTCACCTGGCCGACATCCTTACAGTGGTGGAGCGCCCAACCAACTACACACACTAACAGGCTACACGCCCAGCCATTTCCACAACACTAATGCACCCATCCACAGACCATTCTTTCACCCGCACCACAGATGCCAATATCCAACCACAATTTACCTGTACCCTCTACCTAACACTTACACTACCCGCCCCGGGTATCCGTGATGGGGGTCCACTCTTCCCCCATTCACACCTTCGCACCATCCACTCCACTCCACAATTTCCACCATACTCACTCCACGACCATCCATTTCAATACTCCATACCATTTATTCCATACACCTGTCCTCCATTCACCTGTCGTTGCACACCTGTGCAATCACCTCACACCTGGTGCCACCTGCACCCTCCTTTCTTCCTGGACCATTTGGTCAGCACAACACGCAATCACCACTACTCCCTCATACACTGCTCCATTCACCTGTTCAGTTGCACACCTGTGCAATCACACCTGTTCAATTCTCACCTGTTCAATTCTCACCTGTTCAATCTTCACACACACGGCATCATCTCAGCTAACTACTCCCTTCTGAAACTTGCGCTTCCCAGTCGTCCCTTTAAACTATTGCGCTCCCACGTCATTATCATCCACACTAAACTACCTGCGTCCCCACTACAGGTATCAGTCACTAACTAAACTTAACGTTACCTAATGTCATCTTCGCTAGATCCCTACACACGATATATCCTAACCCACCCGGGCTAGTTTTCACTGCCATCAACCCCATAAACTATAGCGCATTTGCCCCACGTCTGTGAGGGATGGTGGATTTGCCATCCCACCACATCGGGGGTCTCTCTATCAATTTTGCTCGTCCAAATTCCAACCAATTCAAAAATTTGCCATTTACCGCTAATACTATTCACTTTTCTAAATTTCGTATCAAATCACTATCACTATCATCATTCGTCTACTTATTACATCCTCTCGGTGCGCCAATTCCCTTCTAAAGCTCAGCTTCGTACAGCCGAGCAATGAACGCGGGTTCTTTTGGGCCAGCGGCTGGATACGTCCCGCATTCGGGGCAGGGACGGAGGCTTACCCGAGCCGAGATCCCACGCACCACCTCGGCGTGGAGCCATCCAATGTCCCGATCTCGACCTGCCGGCACGTCTCAATAGAAGGTGGTCGCCATGACTACCCTTCCTATCGGGCCGCCCGCTCCGCCTAGTGGAGCCCGGACGCGGCCGTTCCAAGCGAGGCACAGCGTGGATCGCGTACGGCGGTTCTTTCGAAACCACCGTGGTTCGGATCCCCGCTGGTCCTCGCGGCACGCGAAGCTGCCCGACGCGCACCGAGGGCCCGATTCGGCTATAAGTCGTTCTAACCTCTAACCCGGTTACCGTCGACGCCTCACCTGGATGCTTACATGCATACGCTACCCCTTTCTTGCTCATACACGCAGCCGTTTCCATGCTCCTCGTCGTACCTTTTCTTACACACCTCGGTACACTCATTCCGCTCACCAACTTGGTCGCACACCTGACCACCGAACACCTTGGCACACATTCGTCGCTCGCACACCTCACCAACACACCTCTTCGCGCCCCTTCCTCGGTCACCTCCTCTGTGACAATCACAGGTGTGCTTTCACCCGCACACCCAACCACGTGCCTCACGACCAAATCAAGTGTGCATTCCCACACACGCTCTACCATTCCAGGTGTGCATCCTTCCATTCCAGGTGTACATCCTCGCTCACCTGTCACAACCAACTCACGCTCCTTGTCACTCTCACTACTCTCACCTCCACTCTCGGTCGCGCACTCACCCTTACTCTCGACAGCACACTCTTTTCTCATGCCCCTGTCCGTTACACACCTTTCTCGCACACACTCTCCCGTTACATCCTCTGTAACACTCACCACAGGCGTACACTTACTTGTTACATCCTCTGTAACACTCACCACAGGTGTACACTCTCTCGTTACTTCCTCCGTAACACTCACCACACCGCGCTTCCACGTACCCCCTCGCACACGCGCTTCGACCAACTCACTCTTGACGGCACACTCACTGGTCGGCGCGCCCTTTTTCCTCACACACCCCATGGTCGGACATTCTCGCACACCTCTTTTTTCGCACACTTCACCAACGGCCTTTCACGAACACCCGGATCCAAAGCAATCCCCAAGCCGACTGAAGCTTTCCTCACATCATATACATTGCCACTCACCTCCGTACCTCGTCGTCGCACCTCCTTTGCCACCTGCAAACTCTTTATTCGGTTAGTGAGCATCACATCATGAGTTGAGCACCGACCTTGCACATATTCCATCACCTCCTCCTGGATTTCTCTCTTAGTTTCTGTCCGTCTCTTCTTAATTTCACTCACCTCTTCTTCCACTTCCTCTAATTTTTGTTTAACCTCTTTTATTTCTCGGTGCGTCTCCTCAAGTTCGTCCTCTAAGGCTACCGTGACCGTCTCTATGTGCATCCTCACCTGCCGGTCCTTTGTCTCCATTATCTCTGTCACCTCGTCCACCCTCATTGTCAGTCCCTCACGTACCATCTGACATTGCCTCTGTGTCGCTATTAATTCGTTTTTAATTTCTTTTTGTGTCGCCTTTAACCCTCCGATTATTGCCGTGTTCTTTTGAACCTGCTCCACTAACTCCGTCTGTCCCTCTGTCAGCTGTTCCACTTCCTCCGTCAGATCTTCTATTCCCCTTTGTAACTTTGCCGTCCCATTTCTCACCTCTTTCTCCATACGCTTCTCACCTCGCTTTACCTCCTCGCGTAGCCCCGAAACCTCCTCACTTACCCCTCGTCGTATTTCCTCCATCTCTTTTGTAGATGCCACCCCCATCTGTCCCAATTCATCCCTCTGAGCATCCAGTTTGGTTTCTACCCCGATTTTCACCGCCTCTATCTGCTCTCCCATTTGTTTGATTTCCCTGGCAGATTGTTCCCCTATTTCCCGCAATTTGTCCTCCATCCTATTTTCTAACCCCATTAACCCATTTTTCACCCCCTCTAACTGATTCTCCTGGGCCGCCATTCTGTTTTCCACCCCCGTTAACCCATTCTTTACCTCTTTTATCCCGTTGTCTAACCCCTCAAAATTATTGTCGAACTTCCCAAATTTCTTGTCTAACTCCTCAAAATTATTGTCGAACTTCCCAAATTTCTTGTCTAACTCCTCACCGGTACCCCTCGCTTCGTCCCTCATTACCCCCATTTGCCCCATGATTCTGCTTTCCATTTTTTCCATACTGTCGTTTTTTTTCTGCATTTCCACCATGAATTGGGCCATGAAGGCTTGTATTTGGGCCGTGCTCATTGGTTCCGCGACCGTGGCCCCCTCAACCACGTGCGCGAGAGCGCCATTTTGTGCGTCTGAAACCTCCGCAACCACATTGCTATTTTTCTCCTCCTCCCTTTCCTCCACATACATTTCCCCGAGGTCCTGGGTCGATTCCACCCTGTCTATCTCTCCCACCGACATCCGATCGCCTTGATTGTCCATGGCGCGATCTCAAAATTCGGGTTTTGCTTTAAAACAAAACAAATTTCGTCAGCTCGTAATTTTGACCAAAATTTTTTTTCTACACGTTTTAAAAATTTGGTTCGGGCCTCGAATCTCACTCCCCGACACCAATTGTTACTTAACACAATTGGTGTTCCAAAATTTGGGCCTAACAAATTTAGTCCCAGGTCCGAATCCAACTCCTGACAACCAATTGTTACAGACGCGGTTTTAGATGTTATATTGACCGAGCGGTGGTGTATTACCGCGTCCGAACAGTTACTCCCCGATTAGAACCCGATTCCACCCGACGTTGACCAGATCGCCCCACAGATATTCAATCGGGAAACCTCTAAAGCGACC
This sequence comes from Myxine glutinosa, assembly GCF_964187855.1. Taxonomy (NCBI): domain Eukaryota; kingdom Metazoa; phylum Chordata; class Myxini; order Myxiniformes; family Myxinidae; genus Myxine; species Myxine glutinosa. The sequence continues at coordinate 197,791,878 of NC_136264.1, read as the reverse complement.
GAAAGAGAAGGAAAAGAGAAAAAGACAGAGTACGGAGGAAGAACAGATTTATTATACACACACAAGCAAAAAGGAAGAGCGACCAAAATTATTTACAAGCAATGGATGGAAAAAGCAGTCACACAGTGCATCGTTAGCTTACTCTACTCAATTTACTTAATCCCAAGACAACGAGTAGGACAGGACGTTCACACTTACACAGGGGATATTGCAGGCAGGTAGGGCTTGAGGTGGATTGCTTGAGAGGGAGGCAAGGTCGGAGGCAGCAGCTCTCAATTCCTCGCGGTTTTTGGCGGGAAAACCCTCCGTCGCGTATCCGCTGCTGTAGACGTCACGCGCTGGTTCGGCACACCTGCTCCTCTTCTTGTGGTGGAGCCGTCTCCCTCCTTTCAGCGCGTCTCTCCAAAGCTGGTTTCCTTGCCGAGTACCTCTCCTCTTTGGCTTGGAGCGTTTCGCATCTCACCGCTCCTCTTGGTGCCGCCTCTTTGCTCATCTCCCAGGTCCTCTCTCAGGTCCTCTCGTAAAGCAGTCCCTTACAGTCGCTTTTATCACCTCGGGCGGAATCAAGCCGCCGGCTGCGAGGGCACGCCTACCGGGTCGCTCACCGCGGTGCTGATTGGCCATGCGACCCTCTGGCTCACTCCTCCCCTCTATGACGAGGTGGAGACACGCCTTTCTTCTCCGAGATTAGCACATGGGCAATGGCGGCTTGCGGGATTGAACACAACTCCCACCCTTTTGAAAGGAACTTTGGAGAGCAGAGATGTTTGGGGAAATTGCAAGGGCCTATGCTTATTTTGTTTGATACAATGCAAAGTCAATCTAGTGGGAAACACATATTTAGCCTACATAGAATAAGGAAATACACTATTTAAAAAGATATATCGTGACCTGCGTGTAAGTTTCATGGAATTAACTAGGAGGACGGCTGCGACCATTATTTACATTACCAGGGTGTTACCATACTTTTGTAACGTTCACATTGTAACGTTTTCACATTCGTTACACTTCCTCCAAAATTGTTACACTTCTCAAAAAACCGTTACACTTCTCAAAACCGTTACACTATATATATATATATATATATATCTATATATATATATATATATATATATATATATATATATGTATATATATATATATGATATATATATAATATATATATATATATTGAGAAAGCAGTGACAAGATCATTCCCTTGACGAAGAATCATTCCCTTCGCGCTCAGCATAAAGGTCTTGCCAGAGATATTTCACATCTCTCGGAGATGTGTGAAAAGATCTTTCAGCGATAATTGTGTTTCCTCGGCAACACTGTAACTGTGAAGAGTCCTGCGTTTAACAACGAAGGAAACGCATTGTTAGTGACATTTCTGGATAAATATTTCACCTCGAATGGTCACTGCCATAGCCTAATTTGGCGAACATTTTGTCACTTTTCCATTCCCTTTCTCTGTCTAGGCCAGGATCCTCCAGAATTGACGATGACCTTGGGACGGTCCACGCACTGTCAAGGCCGGGCGGCCGGCTGGTCAGGTGGTGGAGGTGGCAGCGGTCACCGAGCGACGGCAATAGGAAGCAGTCCAAATATTTCCGTCAGTAGCCTTGGACCCTGGGCTACCTTTGACTTCTCGGACTTGGATGGCAACTTCACCAGCCAACCAATTCAGGTATGCCAACTAATAAGATTCCTTTATTTATAATCCTGAGGATTCGTACATCGATGAGGTTTAATGAGATTTTCAGCATAGATGTATTTATTTATTATTTACAGGACTGAGGCTCATGGAAGAGCAAAGTAGAACTGATTGCGGGATAAACATCAAGGGAACAAACGTACAGGAAAAGAGGAGAGGGAGGAAGGGAGGACACACTGAAATTAACAAGTAAGATTGTCGGGTTAGGAAAAGTTACTGGGAGTAATAAAGATGGGAATGACAAGAGATGTCGGTGCACTTCCTGATTAAAGTTCTGGATGGAAGAGTGAACAAGAACAGACTCTGGAAGGTGGTTCCATAGGCGGAAGAAGCTAGGGATAAGAGAGTTGAGGTGTGCAGTCAGCCTGGATCATGGAGGAACTTGTGCAGGAATCACTTGCAGGGAAAGGCATTGGTAGATATTGGTTTACTAAGTACAATAACTTTATTATGCAATGAACGGTGATGATTGGATGATTGGAATGCTCGGGAAGGCTTGCATCAAATCTCGGTGAACCCAGGTCCAAATGGGAATACTAACAAAGGCCAACCTAATTTACCACTTTGCCTTCACAAACCAGGGCTGCTATTACTTCTGGGTACCATAGAGATGTGAACACAACGTGAATAATGAGGGTTTTCACATGTTTGTGAGGCTGTGACATACCCTCATCATGTGCACTACTACTTCTGCATGCCCCCACTAACGATTACAATGATTCCTGCCTTCCGGTGTGGTTTTTTTTCAGTGTTGGCTTAGCGGTTAGGGTGTCGGCTTGGGATCCTAGGATCCTGGGTTCGAATCCCGGTCGATCGCTGAATTAACGCCAGGGGGGTTGACTCAGCCTGTCATCCTTCCGAGGTCGGCAAATTGAGTACCAGTTCACTGGTAATTCCCTGTGTGTCGCAAGAGGCGACTAACAGGGTTGGCGGCAGGAAGGGCATCCGGCCATAAAACATTGCTTCAAAAAAGGGGACCACAGTGCCCAAAAAATGCCAACCCCTGCTCTGCAGGAAAAAATGGCCTCTAAAGGCGGGTCTGTGTGGTTTTCAGATAAATTCATTCATCAACTTCTTGCAAGGCCTGATGCTCGACTGAAGGCGTTAATGATTTGTATGTTGTTCAGAGTCTTCATGGATCTCTGACGTCGCACGACCACCATTGCGGTGTATGGGACAGCCGGCTGTATCGGCCTTCTGATGGATGACACACACATTGATGTGCCTCGCCCGGCGTGCAAAACACCAGGGTGACGGCTTATATCTTGGTTGAGATTCAAACCGAGGCGAGACAGCTCATAGGCCAGTGGGCCTACCTCTAAGATACCCTGCCAGTGAACCTTACAGTTGACTAACTGCGAGCGAGCACCATTTGCTTCTAAATGTGCTGACTAACAAATCGCATCGCGATTCATAGCCCGGCGCACCCATAAGTTGAATCCATTGAAATTTGAGGAAACGAGCACAGCTGTTGGTCGAACCCACAGCGAAACCAACAGTGACGTGTACACGGCGTATGGATGGCGTGTTGTTAATGTGTTGCTTAACCGGGAGTAATTCGATGAGGTGGTGGTGCTGCCTGGAGAAAGACGAGTGATTCAACTGAATTGCTCTACGTGAAGTGGCAACAACCAGACACGTATGAAACATTGATGCCCTTTTAACATCCGTTACATGTGCAACTAGATGGTATTCATAGAATACTTACCCTGCGCAGTCAACTTGGTGTAAGCCAACTCTTCTATTTTTGAACGTTTCTTTTTTTATATATATCCAATATGGCTGCCAGACCACGTGAGCGATGACATTATAAATTTATATTTTCTAAATAATTGTTGCATAGATCATGCTCAATAAATGTCAAACTGATCAGACTAAGCGTTGTCCCTGTCAAATTATGACATGAAGGCCCACAGAATCTTGTTTCTCACACTCTCAAAGTCGTAGGTGCTTTTTTGCAAACTCCAAGCGGGCTTTCATGTGTCTTTCACTGAGGAGAGGCTTCCGTCTGGCCACTCTGCCATAAAGCCCAGATCGGTGGAGTGTTGCAGTGATGGTAGTCCTTCTGGAAGTTTCTCCCATCTCCACACAGGATCTCTGGCGCTCAGCCAGAGTGACCATCGGGTTCTTGGTCACCTCTCTTACCAAGGCCCTCCTCCCCCGACTGCTCAGTTTGGCCGGGCGGCTCTAGGAAGAGTCCTGATTGTGCCAAACTTATTCCATTTAAGAATTATGGAGGCCACTGTGCTCTTGGGAACCTTCAATGCAGCAGACATTTTTTGTAGGCTTCACCAGATCTGTGCCTCGACACAATCCTGTCTCTGAACTCTGCAGGCAGTTCCTTCGACCTCATGGCTTGGTTTTTGCTCTGATATGCATTGTCAGCTGTGAGACCTCATATAGACAGGTGTGTGCCTTTCCAAATCATGTCCAATCAATTGAATTTACCACAGGTGGACTCCAATCAAGGTGTAGAAACATCTCAAAGGTGATCAAGAGAAATGGGAGGCACCTGAGCTAATTTCCAGTGTCATAATTTCCAGTGTCAATTTCCACTCACTCACCGCAGGCAGGTTGGTGGTCTTTCCGTCTTCTACCGACTCCTCTCTGGCCTTGCCCCCCCAGCTCTCTCTGGGCTCTGTCCCACAAATATTCCTACAGGTCGCACAAGATCTGCCTGCAACCCTCTTATGGTTAAACTGCCAAAATCAAGACTTTCTGCACACTTTCACTCCTTCATTCCTCTTTTCTCCCGCCTCTGGAACAAACTCCAAAGGGTCTGAATACTTATGTCAATGTGATATTTCAGTTTTTTCTTTTTAATAAATTTGCAAAACTTTCTAAAATCCTGTTTTCTCTTTGTCATTATGGGGTATTGAGTGTAGATTGATGAGGGAAAAAATGAATTTAAACGATTTCAGCATAAGGCTGCAACATAACAAAATGTGAAAAAGTGAAGGGGTCTGAATACTTTCTGAATGCACTGTATATACAGGAGGACGAAAATCCAAGTCTTTAAGTCCTTGGTGCTTCCAGTCTTGCTCTACGGATGTGAAACTTGGACTCTGACCACGGATCTGAGACGGAGAATTAACTCCTTCAGTAGTGGGTCTCTTCGGAGAATCATTGGCTATCGCTGGTCAGACTTTGTGTCCAGCGAGCATGAGACTCAGATGAGATTTGTTAGTTTTGTAGTCCATGAGCATCAGCTGTGGTTGCATGGACATGTGGCTCGTTTTCCTGACGCTGATCTTGCCCAATTGGTTGTCGCATCTACTTGTTGCATCACTGCCAGTGCATTGTCATTTTACCCTGTAACCTCGCTCCCTCATGAGCCTCAATTTAGCATATCGGTACCGTACAATGAAAAGCTGCAGATAATTTTATTCTTATTTTACTGGAAATGTATTGCATTCATAAACTTCAGTTTATCACGTGGAAACTCAGGGCTCTGTTTTCCTGGTTTTGATGCTCAACATCTGTGAATATATTTGACGAGCCGCCATTTTGGTACATCGTCAGCAGAGTGCTGCTTCATTATCCTCCTTTTTAGGGGACTTTTCTCTGCTTCACGACAAATGTGTTGTTGATAATAACGTTGACAATAATGTCAATATCAAAGATCCTACAGGGCTATTTTTAAAGGTAGGCCTTTTCAAAGATTATTGTAAGCACACACATCCCACCCACCATATATGACATATGAATGAGATATGGTTGTTTTGTTATTCCTACTTGTACTCCACTCTATCCTGTCCAGTCCTGTTTCTTCTTCCTTATTCTCCAAGTCCTCAACGTGTTGTCCTCGGCATATCAGTACTTTTTCACACTTTATACTCTCAAATCTCTCCTGGCAGGGCCACAACAGCAGTGATGGAGATACCCACAACCAGTTACGTGACTTGCAACGTCAAAATGAGAATGTTCAGCGGGAGCTTGAGGTGAAGGAAGCAAAACTGGTAACGTGCATGGGAAGCATCAAAAACTTTTGGAGTCCTGAACTGAAGAAGGAACGAGCGTTGCGCAAGGACGAGAGCTCCAAACACAGCACTGTGGTGGAGCAGATGAGGGTCATTCAGGAGGACAATCAGGTGCAAATGATAACTCGTAAAACCAATCAGAGTTTGCAGACCTTCGCCAAGACTTGTTTGTGTGGAGTATTTTAAGTGGTGATTGCAATCATATGTATTTTATAGACATAGTCACGTTCTGTTCTTTCTAGACACTAGACACGTAACACTACATCCTTTATAGACATATATTACTCACATTATAATGGTACGTACTCTTTATAGACATGTTCACAATGTAATACGATGTACTTTATAGACATTCACATTATAATACTACGGACTTTACAGATGTACTCACAATGTAATAGTATGTACTTTATAGACGTACTCACAATGTAATAATATGTACTTCATAGACGTACTCACATTATAATAGTACGGACTTTATAGATGTACTCACATTATAATAGTACGGACTTTATAGATGTACTCACAATATAAAAGTATGTACTTTATAGATGGACTCACATTATAATACTACGGACTTTACAGATGTACTCACAATGTAATAGTATGTACTTTATAAATGTGTTCACTATGTAATAGTATGTACTTTATAGACGTACTCACAATGTAATAGCATGTACTTGATAAATGTGTTTACAATGTAATAGTGTGTACTTTATAAATGTGTTCACAATGTGATAGTATCTACTTTTTAGATGTACTCACAATATAAAAGTATGTACTTTATAGATGTACTCACATTATAATAGTATGTACTTTATAGACATACTCACATTATAATAGTATGTACTTTATAGATGTACTCACAATGTAATAGTATGTTCTTTATCGATCAACATTATAATATGGACTTTATAGACGTACTCACAATGTAATAGTATGTACTTTATAGACGTACTCACATTATAATAGTCGTACTTTAGAGACGTACTCACAATGCAATAGTATGTAGTTTATAGACATACTCACAATAAAATAGTGTGTACTTTATAGATGTACTCACATTATAATAGTATGTACTTTATAGATGTACTCACAATATAATAGTATGTACTTTATAGATGTACTCACAATATAATAGTGTGTACTTTATAGATGTACTCACAATATAATAGTGTGTACTTTATAGATGTACTCACATTATAATAGTATGAACGTTATAGACATACTCACATTATAATAGTATGTACTTTATAGATGCACTCACAATGTAATAGTATGTACTTCATAGATCTACATTATAATATGGACTTTATAGACGTACTCACAATGTAATAGTATGTACTTTATAGACGTACTCACATTATAATAGTACGTGCTTTAGAGACGTACTCACAATGCAATAGTATGTACTTTATAGACATACTCACAATATAATAGTGTGTAATTTATAGATGTACTCCCTATATAATAGTATGTACTTTATAGATGTACTCACAATATAATAGTATGTACTTTATAGATGTACTCATAATATAATAGTATGTACTTTATAGATGTGCTCACATTCTAATTTTAATACTTTGAGGTATTTTGTTGAAAAAGGACAACGTGTAATACTGACTACCACCAGGTGGAGTTTGTGGCCTGCATTAGCACATTGTGTGGTGAGAGTAACAATGTACTAAGAATACATAATTTCAAAAACGACCTCAGAAATATCAAAAGGTATTCATAAAGGAAGTGGCAATGAAGAGTTGATGACAAGTGAAGAGCTCGTTCCTTTAGACTTCTCTTTACTTTGTTTGTAAGTTTTCAATGTCTTGCTTAATTTCCATATAATGATTCACTATAATGCGTCTCTGGGCTGGCATTGTGGCCTAGAGGTACGCATCCTCGCCTCGAAGCTGTCTTTCCTCAGCTTGAATCCTGACCCAGCTATAAACGCCATCCTGTTGTTTCACCGGTTGGGTGTTTCATCAATGTGTGTGTCGTCCGTCCCCTGAATGGGTGTTAACCTGGGCGTTCCGTCTTCCGACATTACTTGGTGGACGTTAAAGATCCCATGGTGCCCTTCACAAGTAGTAGGCGAGCTATCGCTGGCACCATGGAACAAATTCCTAATTCCTGCCATAACTACTGTTGGGAAGGCAATGGCAAACCACCCAGCATAACTTAGGCAGCACCAATGCATCTGAAGATGCAAAAGGGAGTGGTCATCTTCATCATTAATTTGCAGTTTGTCATCCTTAGGTTGCTATTTTTTTTTTTGTATTTTTTTGTATGCAAGATCGAGGCTCATGGAAGAGCTAAAATATGTTGATAAGGTTCAACAGAAATGAATATGATGCTGGTGGTTTAACCCAGATGATGTCTTACTTTTGTTGTGACAGCACCTGAAGCTCATGGTGCAGGCTTTGCAAGAAGAACTGCGGACGCAGCAGGATGTGAACCAACTTTTCGGAGATAATGATGAGTCAAACCACGCTGCCTCTGGGTCGAACATCGTCAAGGCTGAAGGGAGCTCCAGCTCCAGCGATCATGAGCGTCTGCGGTTACAAAATGAGCAACAGAACAGGGAGGTCTTGCTGCTACGGAGGTGAAAATGCAAAATGAATGATGAAGAGGAATGGGATTGACTATTTACAAAATAAAATCATAAAATATCAATAAAACAGAATATAAAATATAATACTGTATAAAATATAAATAAAATGTTCAAAAATTTATATTAATTATTAAATAATTTATTGCAAAATAAAAATATTAATTTAAAATATGAATAAAGTAAAATATAAAAAATATAAATAAAATATTTAAAAATTAATATTATTATAAAATTATATATTAAAAAATATAAAAAATGAATATAAAATATAAATGAGGTAAAATATAAAATATAATAAAAAATATAAATAAATATCTAAAAATTAATATTAATTATTAATTTTTATTAATTCATTTTATTAATTTATTTAAATTTAAATAAAATTTAAATTTAATTAATTAATTATTAATTATTAATTAATTATTAAAGAACAATATTAAAAAATAACCTGAAAATATAATGCCTCCGTTGACTTAGTCGGCAGAGGCATACAAATATTAATTTGTGTGTTTGTGTGTGTGTGCCTGTGTGTGTGTGTGTCTGTGTGTGTGTGTGCGTATGTGTGTGTGTGTGTGGGTGTATGTGTGTGTGTCTGTCTGTGTGTGTGTTTGTGTGTGTGTCTGTGTCTGTGTTTGTTTGTGTGTGTGTGTGTGTGTGTGTGTGTGCGTGCGCCTGTGTGTGTGTGCCTGTGTGTGTGTGTGTCTGTGTGTGTGTGTGTGTGTGTGTGCACGTGTGTGTGTGTGTGTGTGTGTGTGTGTGTGTGTGTGTGTGTGTGTGTGTGTGTGTGTGTGTGTGTGTGTGTGTGTGTGTGTGTGTGTCTGCATGTTTTCTTTCTCAAGTGCAAGGCCATTTGGATAAGGATGGATGTTGTGGATGAGTTTGTAAAGTATTCATACACTGTTGCATTTTCACTCCATTTTGTCCATTGCCTCTACTGTTCTTATTCATATTTGTTTGAGTGGTCCAAGTGATTCACTGTGTATGTAAGTGTTGTTTTGAAGGATTATGACTTGGGCAAATTGGGTGAGTATGTTTTTAAAACAGTTGCTTCTAGAGCATTAACTACTTTCTGGAGTTCCTGGATTCGATTCGATCTTCGAGTTTCGAAGGAATCTTATACAATTTAAATAAGCATGTCTGGAGCAGTTAACTCCTTTCTTTCATGTGCAGCACGTGGTTAGCGGTGACATAATTTGCCGGGGGCATGGCTGTGCCACTGATGCCATCCCCCCTGTAGGTTGCAGCAGGAATATGGAATTTGGCCATTGTGCAGGCAAAAGCTCAACTACTCTTCGAGAAGGACACAGTGGGATCTTTAATGTGCACCAACTAATGCTTTCAGATGGGATGGCAGTTTAGCATCCATCCGAGGATTGATGTGAAACGCCAGGATGATCGTTTATAGTCGGGTTTACATTCAACCCAAGACTAGACAGCTCCGAGTCGAGTGTGCGTATATCTAGGCCATCCCACCTGGAGCAGTTACTGCAGGATTTTTTTTTTTTTTTTTTTTGTATACTGAATCGAGGCTCGTGAAAGAGCTAACATTTACTTCACAAACAAATCAACCAGACAAACAAAATATATAAAAAGCGGGAGCGGAAAACAAGATGGGGAGAGAAGGTGAAGCACACAAACACAACATTTGAGAGCAGGGAGATGTGTGGAAGGGAGAGGGCTTGGGGGGAGGAGGCATGCGGAGTTGCGGAGTTGCGGAGTAAACATTGAATTGAATTGCGGAGTAAACAATCCTTCAGATTCAGCACTCAGGCTAGATGTTACATTTTCCATGTAATCAATAAACACGTGTGTTTTACAGAACGCTGGAGGAGATGAACCAGCGGGTGGAGAGTCAAAAGGCCATGCTTTCTACACGTGACGAGTCGATCCGCAGGCTCCTGGAGAAGGTTCAAAGCCGTGGGGGAACGAGCGGCCGCATGGAGGAAGGCGTGCGGCTGTCACATACGGATGCGCGCGTCTCTCAACTGGAAGCCCTGCTGGAAAACCAGGATAAGGAAAATACCCGTCTCAAGGAGGTGAGGTTGCTTGGTCAGATTTGGGATGATTTGTAGAAAAACAGCTTTTCGATAGTTTTGCACTTCCTTTGATTGCCAAATCACATCTCTCGTTCATAATTACATGATACAACCATTTGCTCACAAGTAATAGGTTACCAGGTCTACAACTGGGATTATTTACAAAATTTAACTTGTTTTGCTAAACCGTCTCATTAACTCAGCAGCAGACTCCGGTGAATTAATTGATTTCCACTATTTTAGGTCAAAATTTGGTGCAATACAAGTTAATGAAAATGTGAATATATTTAGGGGAGTTGTGTAGCATCTGCCGGATAAAGAAGGGATGGAGTGGTCCTCATCCTGGCTCCACGTATAATTTACTCTACCTGCTTTCCTTCACTGTATACTAAATATCCAAGTTTATATCATTTTAAGCCTCGAAGGCAGTGTTAGATTTTTGATCATTTTACGCAAGTAAGGAACAAGTCTGACATGATGGTGTTAAGCTGGGTGTCCCATCTGCTTGCAATAGTTGGTGGACGTTTGAGATGTACTGCGGTGTCTTTCCTGCAGAGTAGGTGAGTTATCGCCAGCACACTGAACAAATGAAAAATTCCCGCTCAAATCAGCTCCAGTCGAACATCACACCTAGCCAGACAGTTCGTGAAATATTTACACTATTTTGGTACGACTTTGGTACTTCAGTAATTAGCTCCAATCTTCAGGTATGACTCAGCCAGGATCAGGTTCTACCCACATCCCAGACCTACAGCTGATGCTCTAACCATCATGCCACTGAGTAGTAGTCGTAGTAGTAGTCTTAGTATTAATAGTAGTGGTAATAGTAGTAGTAGTAGTAGTAGCAGTAGCAACAGTAGTAGTAGTAGTAGTAGTATCAGGAGTAGTAGTAGTAGTAGTATCAGGAGTAGTAGTAGTAGTGGTATCAGTAGTAGTAGCAGGAGTAGTAGTAGTATCAGTAGTAGTAGTAGTAGTATCAGGAGTAGTTAGGGTTATGGTTAGGGTTAGGGTTAGAGAAGTTATTCTTTTTCTTTGTTATAAGAAACAAAAGCATTCTCAGTGTAGTCTAGTTTTGTCGATGCTTTTACCAAAGGAGAATTACACCACGGCGTAGACAGAAACAAACAACACCCTATTATTCTAACCTAGACGTAATATTCTAACTTTTAATACCAATGTAACATTCAAACATGGGCATTTGCCATTTCAGCTAAACTTGTAAATAAATATAAATCCTTGGCTTTGTAAACAGCAAATCACAATTATACCATTCTGCTTTTTCATACACTTGGACCGTCTTTACAGAGCGAGTCTTTTTGCTTCGGTATTTAATTTCCTATAAATTACAGATTAATTTCGGTAAACACAAAAGTGTTCACGAGGTTTATGATGTTGGAGATGAGCAATTGTATATTACAGGTATTTTAATATAATGCAGGTTGTGTGCACACCACATACTGGTGTTGTGCAAAACACCACATTTTGATTTTCTAACCCCACACGTGTGAAGCGAAAAGCGGAATTAAGCAATTCGTTTATTGTGTCTGTCTGTCTGTTTGTCTGTCTGTCTGTTTTTCCACAAACATCAGTTTATGATCAAGGAACAACTTCATTTGAATTGAATGTTATATTTTCATCACGAATCAAAACATGAATTGGAAAACGAACCTGTAGTTTTGCAGAACTTTGGCTCTGAATTCGTCCCGATTGCACATGCTCAGTCGATCGATCCTGTCTGGTGAGATTGAAAATCATTCCAATAAACTTTTCTTCAGGATGTTTTAAAGGGCACAAACAACAGGTAAAAATGTAACGTGTGATCACTGCTGATTGGAGTAAAATCACCACAATACCGCCATCAACATTACCGCCATGTCTCACCATTGGTCGGTTAACCCTCTCATCGGATTGGTTGCTGTGCGTGAGACTGAAAACGCAGCTTTGTCATTGATCATTCAGCATAGACCACCCCCTCGTTAGTATTTCCATGGGAGGGGAATCAGAGTTTTTTTTTACTCGTGAGGAAAATCAACAAATGCACATACCATGTGTTGTTGATTGAAACGTCGAGATAAACAAAATTTTAGTTGTTTGATTGGAGGAGGTTGGAGAACTCATTTTGAATCATATATATATATATATATATATATATATATATATATATATATATATATATATATATATATATATTATATATATATATAATCGTTAGATTAAATAAGACGCGGACGTAGCTTCAGGACGTCGATCTTTAATTGTCGACAAGCTTTCGACCAACAAAGGTCTTCTTCTGAGTCTACAGAAACAGCAGGCATGTATATCAGTCAAGTGTGTATGGTGATGTGTGTGAGATGTGTGATGTGAGTAAAAAATTGCATACAGAAGGAAGAGCCACGCCAAAGTTCACTCACCAGCCCCAAGTTCGACGGAAGTGACCGTTTGCGTCACGGTCACTTCCGTTAGGGTGCGCGTGCATATACAAATATAGAGATATACATACATAAACACACAAGCATATATTCATATCCCATTTATATTCATATAATATATTTATATATTTATATAAATGACATATAAAGGTAGAATGAATGAATGAATGAATGAATGATGAATGAATGAATGAATGAATGGGTTACGGTTAACAATTTGATTGGGTTGATGTGGGAACATGCTTTAGTCATCAAAATTTATGCCATGAGGGACTTTTGTCCGAAGTTTGTGTATCCAAAAGGACTCACGTTTCAGAATCGTGGTGTGTGATCGATTTGTGATTGATTCAATGGCAGAGATCTGAATGTCATTTATAGAGTGATCCGGTTGATTAAAGTGTATCGTGTAAGGTAGAGATTTGCCCTGACTGGTGTGGAAGTTATTGATTTCTGACCGGGTGTTATTAAATCGTGTGTAGAGTGTATTTTCAGTTTTTCCAACATATTGTTTGTTGCACTTTTGGCAAGTGATTAGGTATATGACCCATGTAGATTTGCAGTTCATATAGGAGGTGATGGGGAATTTTTGTCCAGTGCTAGAACTACAGAATTTGTTTCCTTCTAGTAAATGTTTGTGAATAATACATTTGTTTGCTGTGCATTTATAGAAGCCAGGGATCCTAGTTTCTTTGTTATTCACAAAATTCAAAATTCAATCAAATCTATTATTCACAAACATTTACTAGAAGGAAACAAATTTTAATTTAATCGTCTTATTTAATCTAACGATTATATATTCAATACAAATGAGACGCCCTGCTCGTACTTTGGAGTTTCTACTATTTCTTACAGTTATATATATATATATATATATATATATATATATATATATATATATATATATATATATAGTTTTGTATACTGAATCGAGGCTCGTGAAAGAGCTAACATTTATTTTACTAACAAAACAACCAGACAAACAAAATATACAAAAAGATGGAGCGGAAGACAAGATGGGGAGAGAAGGGGAAGCACACAACCACAACATTTGAGAGCAGGGAGAAGTGTGGGAGGGAGAGGGCTTGGGGGGAGGAGGCGTGGGAAGGGGGGAGAGAGGTATAAAACACAAGGGGACCGAAATTAGCGGGGGTAGAAAAGATCAAGGTTTTGGATGGGGGAGGATAAGAGATGGTGGTGAACAGCTGTTTTAAAGACCTGGAGGGTGGAGTGGGATTGAAGAGAGTGAGGGAGTTTGTTCCAGAGGTGGGAGAAAAGAGGAATGAAGGAGTGAAGGTGAGCAGAAAGTCTTGATTTTGGCAGTTTAACCATAAGAGGGTTGCAGGCAGATCTTGTGCGACCTGTAGGAATATTTGGGGGACAGAGCCCAGAGAGAGCTGGGGAGAGCTCCAGAGAGATAGAGAGCAACATACAGCTATATATATATATATATATATATATATATATATATATATATATATATATATATATATATATATATATATATATATACACACACACACACACACAAGCCAAAAACACCCGGTGTTGCCCGGGTTCTTTTTGAATGAATTTACTACTATAATTCAGCTTTTACTCGCGGCCGTAGAAGATTGACTACTATAATTCAGCTTTTACTCGCAGCCGTAGAAGATTTACTTCTATAATTCAGCTTTTACTCGCGGTCGTAGAAGATTGACTACTATAATTCAGCTTTTACTCGCAGCCGTAGAAGATTGACTACTATAATTCAGCTTTTACTCGCGGCCGTAGAAGATTGACTACTATAATTCAGCTTTTACTCGCGGCTGTAGAAGATTGACTACTATAATTCAGCTCAGCTTTTAATTGCGAAATTGGCCCAGCCCGGCCGAGGCAGCCTCGACCGGCCTCGCCACCTAGCCTATAACCATCACGGGGCCTGTCCTGACATTTTTAGTTCTTTTTGAATGAATTTACTACAATAATTCAGCTTTTACTCGTGGCTGTAGTAGATTGACTACTATAATTCAGCTCAGCTTTTAATTGCGAAATGGACCCAGCCTGGCCGAGGCGGCCTCGACCGGCCTCGCCACCTAGCTTATAGCCTTCCAGGGGCCCGTCCCGACATTTTTTGTTTCAGAGGTTTCCTCCTATCTTTCACCGTTCAGGAGATTAGCGCGTACAGACAAACAAACCGAAAATTTCTTTTATATATATAGAACATACAGTCACGTGAAAAAGTAAGTACACCCCATGTAAAGTTTTGACTTTTTCAACATATTTCAACATACAGCTATTTGATCTTCATTTCAACAATATTGATAGATAAAGGTGATATAATAAAACAAATATCATGAAACATTTACATTTTGTAGTCCATTGTATAATTTAAATAAACATAAATGCAAATTTCGCATGTGGAAAAAGTAAGTACACCATGACATTTATCATGACTTCAAATACCTAAAATTAGAATCAGGTGCACCAGCTCAGGTGCAAATGATTAGAACATCGTGAGAGAGGATCTTGGAGGAACCTGTCTTATTTAAACCTCAGACATTTCGTTTGGTTTGCTCTTTGTTGTTGAAGTGTGTGGCATCAGCCTGCCTAGATCAAAAGAGCTCTCTGAGGCCTTCAGAAAGAAGGTTATAGATGCCTACGAGTCTGGGAAGGGATTTAAAAAGATATCCAAACAATTTGAAATCAATCAATCGACTGTCCGGAAGATCATCTACAAGTGGAGAAGATTCCAAACAACTGCCAACTTGTGTTGATGTCAAAGTGCACGAGTCTACCATTAGAAAGTGGCTGCACAAATTTGATCTGCATGGGAGGTGTGCCAGGAGGAAACATTTGCTGTCCAGATAGAACATCAGGGCAAGACTAAAGTTTGCCAATGAACACCTAGGCCAAGACCAGCACTTCTGGAACAATGTGCTCTGGACAGATGAGTCAAAGCTAGAGCTATCTGGCCACAGTACCAGAAGACAGGTTTGGCGAAAACCAAAGACAGCATTTGACTACAAGAACCTGATACAAACTGTAAAGCATGGTGGTGGAAATACAGACATGGCATATAATATGGAATATTTTTTTTTTCTTGACTTGGGTTTACTTTCATAACTCAGTATATCAATCTGGTGAGTTTCTTTTACACTTTGGTGATTTATTTGTTAAAAGAACCATGTCACTGATTGTCTGTCGCAGCAAGAATTCAACAACAGGATTATGTCACAGTTGGCGTGGCAAAAAGTACGGACAGGTGCATTTGACGATTGGCTTCACAGTCAGGTATACAAGGGTTGTTGCATTCTGTATTAGTGGAAAACAACTGCTGCACGTCTCCAAAAGTTATTGCCGCTTCCTCTGGAGATGGTCCGTCAACTCGACAATGCTGTTTGTCATGGAGTGGTGGCTTTACGAAATTACGGCATGAAAGAGAGTGCTATTGCTCGGCAGTATGGCATCACTCAAGGTCAGGTGTCAAAGATCCTGAAACGAAATGCTCAGAGGGGTGTCCCTACTCCAATACCGAGGCCAGGACGTCCTCGCAGAACCACAAGGAGGGATGATCGCCAGCTGCACCGGTTAGTCCGCAATGGCCGTACCAAGTCAGCGAATCGGCTTAGGGCTGAGTGGCAGCAACTGACAAATGTGCCTGTATCCAGAAGGCTAGTCAACCAACGACTGTTTCAAGCGGGCTATCGTGCCAGGCGTCCCCCGAGAAAGCCGCGCCTGACCAGGCAACACCGCCAGCGCCGATTGCAGTGGGCCAGAGAGCACCGTCAATGGCAGCCAGGACACTGGAATCATGTGATCTTCAGTGACGAGTCTAGATTTCTGGTCTATCGTCAAGATGGCCGTGTCCGATTGCGCAGACAAGTGCATGAAGCCTACAACAAAGATTGTATAGTGCCAAGAGTCCAAGCTGGAGGTGGTGGGGTGACCGTTTGGGCTGCTTTTCATGCAGTGGGCAAAACTGACCTGGTTGTTCTGAATGGAAACCTGAACCAGTTCAAGTACAGGGCCATTCTGGAAGAAACATTGCTTCCATTTGCTCGTGCAGCCTTTCGAGGAAACTTTGTCTTCCAAGATGACAATGCACAGCCTCATCGTGCTCGCATGATCCAACACTTTTTTGCTGGCCGTGGTGTAGAGCATATGGAGTGGCCTGCCATGTCCCCGGTATGAATCCGATAGAGAACTTGTAGGCGGAATTAACGCGTCAAATCGACCACTTGGACCAGCAGCCGACATCTGTGCATGAATTGCAGCAGGCTATTGTCACTGCATGGCGAGCGATTCCTGTCCAAATCTTGGCAAATCTCGTGAACAGCATGCCTGAATGTGTACGTGCTCTCCTGAATGCTCGTGGGGGTTACACGAAGTACTGAACTGTAATTTTACTGTCCGTAATCCCAGTCGTAATTTAACTTTTGCTTTTGTTGAAAAATTTTTTGGCTGATGTGCAAAATAAAAAGATACTTCTGGAAAACGTACAGAAGTTTAACACAGTACTGTCCATGAATTGAGTTCGATATCAGTTTACATCACTTTCAAGGATCAATTTATTTGTTTTGAAATTTCAAATGTGGTTTTTGTTTCTTTTAAAGGTCACATTAACAAAATCTAGAATAATTTCAACATTCCAATTAACTTTTGGTTCTAAGACATCTTGAAAACTAAGTTCACCCCCACAAAAAATTTTTCCCATATTAAATGCCAAGTCTGTATTATGGTTTGGGGCAGCTTTGCTGCATCAGGGCCTGGGCAGCTCACCATCTTGAATCCACGATGAATTCTTCTTTGTACCAGAGGGTGCTTTGAGGATAATGTGAGGCCATCTGTCGGAAAGTTGAAGCTCAACCGAAGGTGGACCTTGCAACATGACAATGACCCTAAACATACCAGTAAATCCACCAAGGAATGGCTGAAAAGAAAGAAATGGAGGGTTCTGGAATGGCCAAGTCAAAGCCCGGATCTAAATCCCATCGAGATGTTGTGGGGGGATTTGAAATGAGTTGTGCATGCAAGAAACCTCTCAAACATCGCACAGCTGAAATAATTCTGCATGGAGGTCGGAGGAGTGGGCAAAAATTTCTCCCAGTCGATGTCAGAGACTGGTAGACAGTTATAAGAAACGCCTACTTGAGGTTGTTTCTGCCAAAGGGGGCAATACCACCTATTAGAGCCAAGGGTGTACTTACTTTTTCCACATGCGAAATTTGCATTTATGTTTATTTATATTATACAATGGACTACAAAATGTAAATGTTTCATGATATTTGTTATATTAAATCACCTTTATCTGTCAATATTGTTGAAATGAAGATCAAATAGCTGTATGTTGAAATATGTTGAAAAAGTCAAAACTTTACATGGGGTGTACTTACTTTTTCACGTGACTGTATACATATATATACAGCTCCAGACTATAAAATATATATATATATATATATATATATATATATATATATATATATATATATATATATATATATATATATATATATATATATATAGATAGATAGATAGATATGTCAGTCATTATGCGACTCCATACTATCAGTGGTGAACCCCCATTAAGGTGTCCCGTCCAGCTATGTTGCACCTTAATGGGAGCGATAAGCACCGCCTGCCACGTGGTGCATTACCTCTGTTATCCACGCATTATATGGAGTCACCTGGATGCGATCTTCCGGAGCTTGAGAGCCCAGGCGTACGTACGTGGCGGTGACGTCACAGCGTGCGCTCATTAAGTTGGAGAACTGAAATTATATTCTGATTGTATATATATATATATATATATATATATATATATATATATATATATATATATATATATATATATATATATATATATATATATATATATATATATATATTGGTGTAGCTGGAGGGAATAAGCAACGGTGGTGTTTTGCAAACTTGTCACAGCAGAGGGAAGAATATATTTCGACAGACGCCATATGGCGATTCCAAATGTCGGTAGAGAGTGTTGGCGAGCAATATTTTATTTATACAACGGTGCTGTATGGAAAATGGGGCAGTGTGAATGGCCCTTCGTGTTCAGGGCTGTTGCGAACACAGAAAGAGGAGGTGTCAGTTTAGATGACTATTATTTGACTACGATTCAGATGACTGATGTTGTCTGGGACCCATTGCATAGACGGTTTTGAGGTAATTCTAAAACAACTCATGTATCTTCAGCGCCAGGTCTTCAGAGCGGAAAAATCACAGGTCTTCAGATCTGCATCCATGTGACGACAGATGGGACAGCTAGCTTTATCCATATCTTCAAAAGCTGACAAACTTGCATTCAGTAGATCGTGTAGTGGAAGTGCAAATCAAGAGACGTCCGGGATGTTAGGCGCACCTGTTATTTTGGAAAATTTAGAAGCATAATACCGAGGAGGCTTTGTCGTTTTTACCTTTTTATTTTTCTTTCGAACATTTTTTAGATGTCCCAAATTAAAAACATTTTGCCAAATACAAATAATTGTTCCTTTATCATTTTCTTCTTTCAATTCGTTTTTATTTCCCCGTGCCATGATGTTTATTCTGGGATCCGCTTTATTTCCCATAATATGTAGCTTTGGCATGCGTTGTGAATGTGAGTTTTGCATTTGATGCCAGGTGTAATCACCGTGGTACAAAACAGAAGCACCGCTATTATCAGCATTTTTATAGTCTGGAGCGAAAGCTCACAGAAAAAGAGGTATAGTAGTGTGGGTCGTAGGCTTAATGGCCTGCTGTTTTCGGGTCATGCAGCGGGATGCTTAACACTCAGAAACAGATTGCAAAGCTGGATCAACTCCATAATGTCTGTTGGGGCTGAGGGTGCGGCCAGGATCTTCGGTCGGAAGAATGATGTTGTGCATCTGACAGACATTGCATCGAATGATGCAGTTTGTGGATTTGTTTTTTTTTTACATCTTTAATCTAATGATGTTTATTGTTTTTATTATTCTGTAAACTCTAGCCAAACATTCGGCTTCAAACAGTGTATGCATGTTCCACTCAGTTACATCATCAAGTCCACCTGGTAACACAGGGAGGCGCTGCATGCCCGCGATTGGTGGGTGGAAATATACGGATCCTCTAGGCCAATGCTTTATACCTGCCAAGAACAATCGCAGTTCGTACATCAATTTCATTTGTACATTTCAGAACTAGCAGAAGTACCCGGCGTTGCCGGGTGGGGAAGGGGAGGGGAGGGGAGGGGGGGATGGGGAGGTCGGGAGGGGAGGGAAGGGGCAGAGGGGAGAAAGGGGGGAGGGGGGAAGGGGGAGAGAGGGGAGGGGAGGGAAGGGGCAGAGGGGAGAAAGGGGGGAAGGGGGAGAGAGGGGAGGGGGGAGGGGAGTGGGGAAGGGGGAGAGAGGGGAGGGGGGGAGAGGAGGGAGGAGGGGGGAGAGGGAGGAGGGGAGGGGGGAAGGAGAGAGGTGGGGGGGGGGGAGGGGGAGAGGGGGAGGCGGGGGAGATAGAGGAGGGGGGGAGGGAAGGGGAGGGGGCGAGGTAGGAGAGGAAGGGGGTTCATTTATATGCTGGTGGGTGAATGTGGTGTTCATCCCGTGTCTGCGTTAAGTGTGATGCCGATCAGGAAGAAGAAGAAGCCGTACTACCAAATTCGTACACTTCCAGAATTGTTTGATTTATTTGTATTCAAATGTCTGGTAATTGTTTTGTATTTATTTATGCGAATGTGTACTTGTATATAACTGTCATTAATTTAAAAAGGCTTAGGCACTATCGAGCGATATATATATTTTTTAACTCCAAAAAAACCTATCTTTTTTAAAAAAATTTTTGTTTTTAATCTAAAACACTCCCAGCACTCACTGATGAACCTCTGAAAGTTTGACGAAGATCCGTTAAGCCATCTCTGAGAAAAATGGTGACACACAGACACACACACAGACAGACAGACATCTCTCTTATATTTTCAGAATTACTCCCCAAATTACTCCTCCCCAAAAAATACCAAACTTTCCATCAAATATAAAACGTTTCAAGCAAATGTAATTTGTTTAAAAATAGAACCTGCAGGCTAATGTAGGCCACGCACTTCGCATTGCGAAGCAGGGTTTCCTATCCCGCACGCAGCCAGCTGGGCTGCTCAGGAGAGGCTTTCACCGGATTTGTTTTGCCTCCCACAGTGACACCCATACTGGGTTAAAAAGACCGTGGGTGTGGTGGGCCAAAACCTCTTTGATTGGAGTGGGCCCTCGAACCCATGCACCTCTCTTGGCGGGGCCTAGTTTGAGAGTGTGCTTGAGGCACCACAACCGGCTGAGACTCGTCAGTTCAGTGCGGGGAAGTCACGGGTCTCAGCGGTTTGGTCATGAAGTGTAGTGGCGCTGTTGGCTTATGGCTGGAAAAACGGGAAACGAAGAGGGGGTCGTGGGGGGGCTCCTTTGAGTGAACAGAATCGGCTTTGACGCATTAGCCTGTCCTGGGAAATGTTCAGCGAATGAGCTGGTGAAGGTTAAGTGTTCCTTGGCTGAGGGGTGGGTAACTCGAATCCTCAAATGCAGGCCTGGCGTGTTTTGGGTGAGGCCGTATAAATACTGTGGTGCCAATTGTGAATGCAACAGGTATGCTAGAATAAATAACAAAACCTTTAACCCAAAGAACATTATTTCCACAACGAAGAGAGTTTATGTTCACCTGATGTTTTTTCTTTTTTACTTGTTAAAATTTTATATTCCTTTCATATTCTCATTTTCTCTTCCAGTGAATGTCAATGCCCTCCTATTCCGAATACTAGGCCTTGTGTTCTATGGGCGTGCTGTCTCAATTATACTCGTATATATGGGCCTATATATTTGCTCTTAATGCTTTAAAATGCTGAGCGAGCATACTTCCCCCTTAACTGGTGTCGTCTTTGAATATATTCCTTCATCGTACGGGATTTTGTATCCATTCTACTTCCAGCGCTTTCCGCTTATCCTGCTCTCACCTGAAATTCCCTCCCAGGAGCTGCAGAAGAGGGTGGATCAGTCTCTGGGCGAAGCTCCATCAACTCGAACACGGGCCTTGCAGTCGTCTGTGGAGTTGAAGGTTGCTGCTTGGCGAATCTCCATTGATTCTCTTCCTTCCTTTGCTTTTTCCATGAACAGCTTTGCGACCCCAGTAATTGCTCCAGGTCTCCAATCAGGGAAGCCCACCTGCAATCTTGAGCGAATGATCTCCAAAATGGTCGCCGAGTGCTGTGGCAATACCGACAGGATAAATAAATAATTATCTTCCAGGATTTTCCTGAAGTTTAAACTTTCTTTGTGCTTATAACATGTGAAAAGTAAAAGTGGAATTTCCAATATTTCCTTGTAATTATACAGGAAATATTATATGGCCCAGCTTTTGAGATATTCAAAATTCCAGGAAGCTCCATAAGTACACATTCAATTAATCCTTTTGAGAAATGATTGTATGAGGTTTTAATTCGGTATTTTCTTTCGTGATCAAATTTTGTCCCGTGGAGGATCCTTTTAAAGGTCGAGGTTCATGGAAGAGTGGTTGATGAAAGCAGAGAGGGGTAAAGGCGATGGACTGACAGGGGGCAGCAGTTGGACAGGACATGATATAGAGGAGAAAGAAGAGAGGAGGAAACAGTAAATTACAAGTGAGAGGTTTGGGTTAGGTCAGGATCACTGACTTTTCCTAAACAGGAGTTGAGGAAGCGGAAGTTTATCGCCGTGTGAAACATGGTGAGGTTATTGTTTCGAGGATTACCCGTTATCGGAGCAAAAGGTAGCCGATAAAGGGTAATACCTGAAACCGCAGCCTCACCTTGCTGCTCACACTGGTAAGCTTACACGTTTCAACTCCTGCTTGGGAAAAGCCATTGTTGGTAAATGGGAATGGTGCGGTTGATGGGAATAAATAGGATTGTGGGAAGGTGTAGGTGTTGACAGGAGTTGGTGGTGCACTTCCTGCTTGAAGGCCTGTAGGGAAGATCCTAGTAGAACAGCTACACGAGGGGGTTTCTCAAATGGGGAAGCGAGGAACGAAAGAGTCGACGTGTGCAGTCAGCCTCGATTTTGGAAACTTAATGAGGACGGGGTACTGGAAAACCATGTGCATCCAGGAGTTGCTGGGGGCTTGGAGGACCGAGAGAGCAGAGGGAACTAAATTAGAAGGGACATCTCATCTGTGCACACAGGTCTATGCAAAGCATCGGGTCTGCTGAAGCAAGGTTTTGGCTGAGATTACAATCCTGGATTAGTCTTCCCTCTGACGGAGTAAACTACAATTCATCCCAGGAGAGGTCTTGGCTGATGGCTGAGAAGTTCAAGAGACTGGACCTCTTTCAGTGGCTAACGATGATACAGGTAGATGGGTACGTTTGATGATCCTTTCAGAGTTATATTCCACTTTGAAATATTCCAGGATTGAAGGATGTTTCATTTATCAGTCCAACATCTAATCGATTCCAGCAGAGTGGAGAGTGATGCAGCTTCTGTTGATCTGCCAGTGGGATTGAGTTGACAAAAATCCAAGGTTCTTTGATCTATCTATGTACCGACACATTTCTGGCAAATAAAAGCACTTGAGTTTACTGTGAAGACACAACACACCACAAGTCATTTATACAGAATTTGCGACAGGTCCACTTGTTCAACACAATGTGCACCTTGCAAAAGGAAGAGAGGGTTTTCAGAGCATTGGAAAGGTCATCCATTTGTTCCTCGCATTCGGGCACTCCAGTGCCCACTTTAATTGGATAGGTGTGTAGAGGGTTCCATTGCCAGTAACACATCAGCTGTGCAAGTGGAGGAAGTCAGGAAAGTCGGTTTGAAGATGGTCTTAGTCTGGCACAGGTAAACAGAGCAGGTTGCTACATTATCTCCATTCCCTGATACATGTTGTTGTTGTTGTTGTTGTTGTTGTTGTTGTTTTATATCCCCGGGCAGTTATCTCGAATAAGCACGGAGACAGCTGATTGATCTCGTAAGAGCAACCCATAGATCCCTCATGTCCAGGATGGTGTACCCCCCACCTTTATGAAGTCAAGGCCACGACAAGGTTAGAGAGAGAGGGAGTGCGAGAAGAGACAAGAGGGAAAGGGCCAGTCCATGAGGACCGATTGGCACTCTGACGAATCCGGGCAGCAGGGAAGAATGGGGAATATTTGGCCCCAGACTTGCATCGGGGGTACAGCCACCGCAAAGAGACATCCCCGATAGTTGTCCTTATATACATGTTCAGGGATGTGGTTATAACCTCTTGTTCGAGATTTTAAGACCATCAACCATTACTGAAAGAGAAGCAGCAGCTTGTCCCTAGTTGAATGACGAGGACAGGATCAAAACTGATGGTCAAAGATCAGGCTTTTGAAAACAGGAAAGACTTGACATCAGTAGCAATGATGAATTCCACGACTTTGTTTGTAATTGGAAGTAACCTTACCTGTCTGTGGTTCAGCAGCAGTTTTTGCGTCCTTGTGGATGGCGATGATGTTTCCTGACTTTGAGGCAAATTGGAGGCAACTTATGGAAGACGGGCAGACACAGGAGAAGCGATGGCAGCAGAGCAGGATTTGAGAACATGGGCACTGATGCCACGTGGACCGGTCGCCGAAGCAAGGCCTGTTTTATACATAAATCTCAATTAGGATGAGGACATCAAGGGAAGTCATTGTAATTTTAGATAGACATTAGTAGATAATAGAGAAATCAAACACAGTGTCTGGGATTTTGAAGCATCATGAATGAAGTGCTCAGATGGGACCGCCAAAAAGGCCATAATTTACAAAACCAATGCTTCACATAACTTTTGTTCTTCCTTCGTCTTGATAAGAATGAGGGTTGGGAGATGTTTATTGAATCCTAGAACAATATTTGAGGTTACACAATGCTCAACATAAGCAGAAATGGCCATTGTCTGGTGGCATTGTTTGTTCTTTGAAGCATTTTGGGACTGTGTCTGACACTTTGGTTTACCTTTATATATGGAACAGGACAAGTATGTGTGATGGGAGAATCCTCTGTTAGATGATACATCTGACTAAAGGTGAAATTCATTTTGAGGGTTCAATCGAAGAAGAAGATGAGAGGAGGCATAGAGATTACAGAGGAAGAAGAACCGAGGGAAATTAAACCTGCCCACACTTTTATGACCCAGAGTCCTGTGTAGATTACGTGTTCCCTCTGCACCACCCGATTGGTATAATAAACAAATCCCAATTTTAGACTTGAGTGATTTGAAATATCCGGTTTTCCAGAAAAACCTTCCGTAATTTCTATTTTTAATTTTTTTTCTCCGACAGGATACACGAATTGCTTCACTGGAGCGCAGCGTCCGTGAGCTTGAGGATGAGATCCAGGTGCTGCGGACCAACGGGCCTCTTGCCGTGGACGAGCGCGATGGAAAGGGCAGGGCCTCGGAGCTGCAACGCAGCCATGCACGGATCACGAAGAACAAGGCATGTGGCACCATGGCAACGACTGTGAACTCCACTAAACCAAAAGTTACTCCTAACTTCATGATGTCAATTGCTGCTGCTGCTGCTCTGATAGCTTCCGGTCGACTGCGCTCACTGCTAAGCTCTATTAATACTTGTTCCCGTTGCCTATACAGCCTGCTGACACATTTTCCTTAATGTTATGTTTAAGAGTGCTTCTTCGATTTACTGTCTTGGGATATTGATTTTCTGAGTTATGTGCGTTGTTAAGTATCAACATGTTGTCTGCGTTAATGCAACCTTCACCGAACACCCTCCTACCCCTTTAAAAACCTACCCCTTGGCCTAAAAAGTAATTGTCTATTTGATTTGATTGGTGATGTCCTCCCTGGCATGTACTTCTTCACTCAACCCTCCTCATGCTGTTCGACTCCCCCCTTTGATTGGATGTTGGTTTGTGTTGTGGGTGGGGTTGGTGTCATTGACATCGAGCGTGCCTACGGATTAGGTGATCTGATTGGCATTGGGTAGTTTGGATGTGGCACAGTCATGATGGGCCCATTGGCCTCCTCCAGCTGTGTTGAGGTCTCCTTGTATTACTGGGATCTAACTATGTCACACCAGAATTGCTACCTAATCTACAGCTGAAAAACACCACCTGTGCACCAAAACACTGCAGTCAGTGATGTGTTTATTTTTCCTGAAGATTTAAATGTTTATTTTGTGGCAAAGTTCAACTTTTAACTCATCTAAGGTATGTAAACCTATTGTACACAGCTCCTTTCCTATGCCATCTCCAGGCGCTGCATAACGGCATTGCCGGGCACCGAAGGGGGCTCGGCAATGACGCACGCTGAAAGGGAGTACTCAGTTTTCACCCTGGTTGTTTGTTTGTTTGTTTTCTTTCTTTCATGTTTGTTTGTCCGGGCGATATCTCAGCCATCTTTTGAGCTAGGAAGCTGAAATTACAATAGTGAACAAGTACTTTTTCAAAAACGTTATTTTTTGTTTTTTGATTAATCAATTAATTGATGAGTTATTTAATTATTAGCGATTAATTAAGTACTTATACATTTCCTTTCTCTTCTGGGCAATATCTCAGGCACCTTTTGAGCTAGGAAGCTTATATCTGGACATGCCAATGACCAAGTGATTTGGCTGCAAAGGCTATTTTGGATTTATTGATTAATCAATTAATCGATTAATTATTTAATTATTCGATTAATGACTTCTTTTTTTTCAGTTACAGATTTGGATGAAATGGTGGTGGTTTATATGTTATTTTCGGCAATTGATTAATTTTTATTTATTTATGATTATTATTTATTTATTTTCATTTATTAATCATTTATTTATTTTCTTTCTCATCTGGGCAATATCTCAGGCACCTTTTGACCGAGGAAGTTGATATTTGGACACGACAATGACCAAGTGATTTGTCTGTAAAGGGTATTTTTTATTTAATGATTAATCAATTAATCGATTAATTATTTATTGATTAATCAATTAATTACTTAATTTTTTTATTAATGACTTATTTAATTCAATTTCTAAAAGTTACATCTTCGGATGAAGCACTAGTGGTTTAGTTATGCTATTAGCCAATTTATTAAGAAAATATTTTATGACGATCTTTTATTGATTTTAATCATACAATTAATCAATCAATTAGCATACACTTCTCCCTCCCAATGCAGCCTCTATGAGCTGCACTGCGGTATATTTAATTATTTGGCATGGGGGCGGTGTACTTTGAATGTACCTTTACTTGTCTTGCTTTCTTGTTTGTCCGGGCGATATCTCAGCCATCCTTTGAGCTAGGAAGCTGAAATTTCGTCACAATAGCGAGCAAGTACTTTTTCAAAAACGTTATTTTTTGTTTTTTGATTAATCAATTAATTGATGAGTTATTTAATTATTAGCGATTAATTAAGTACTTATAATAATAATAATAATAATGCATTTATTTTATATAGCGCTTTTCAGGGAGCCGAAAGATGCTTTGACAGAGTGCAAAACATAATGCATAGCAAAACATAAAAACAATTGCAAAAAAGAAGAATCAATAGGGAAATATTCAAAGCACAAAGGAGGGAGAAGGAGAGGAGATAGTCAGGGGTTAGATGCTGTGGGTTAAATGTTGAATGCAGTGTTGAACAAGTGGGTCTTGAGTGATGTTTTGAATGTGGTGAGTGAGGAGGAGTCTCTGATGGTGTGAGGTAGTGAGTTCCAGAGGGTGGGAGCAGCGATGGAGAATGCCCTGTCCCCCCAGGATCTGAATTTTGTCTGGATGGGGGGGGGGGGGGGGAGTCAGGAGGTTGGTACCAGCAGAGCGGAGGTTGTGGGTGGGAGTGTGTCTGGAGAGGAGGTCAGCCAGGTAGGATGGGGCCAGGTTATGGAGGGCTTTGTAGGTCAAGAGGATTTTGTACTGGATTCTCTGGGAGATGGGGAGCCAGTGAAGCTTGTAAAGGACGGGGGTGATGTGGTCACGGGTCCGGGAATGGGTGAGTAGACGGGCAGCGGAGTTCTGAATGTATTGGAGTTTATTGGTGATTGTTGAGGGTGAACCATAAAGGAGGCTATTGCAGTAGTCCAGACGGGAAGTGATGAAGGTGTGGATGAGGGTTTCTGCAGCCACGGAGGAGAGGGATGGACAGAGACGGGCGATGTTTTTCAGGTGAAAGAAGGCTGTCTTTGTGATCTGTTTAGTGTATTTGGCGAAGGAGAGGGTTTGGTCAAAGATGATGCCAAGATTCCGGATGTGAGGGGAGGTGGATACTGGGATACCGTCGATGTTGAGGGCAAAGTTATGGGTGGATTTTATGAGCGTTTTTGGGCCAATGATGATTATTTCAAATTTATCATAGTTAAGTTTGAGGAAGTTGATAATTTCCTTTCTTATACATTTCCTTTCTTTTCTGGGCAATATCTCAGGCACCTTTTGAGCTAGGAAGCTTATATCTGGACATGCCAATGACCAAGTGATTTGGCTGTAAAGGCTATTTTTGATATATTGATGAATCAATTAATCAATTCATCGATTAATTATTTAATTATTCGATTAATGACTTTTTTTTTTTTTTAAAGTTACAGATTCGGATGAAATGGTGGTGGTTTATGTGTTATATTAGGCAGTTGAGTTAATTCTTTAATTTTTCTATGATTACTATTTATTTATTTTCATTATTAATCATTTATTTATTTTCTTTCTCATCTGGGCAATATCTCAGGCACCTTTTGAGCTTGGAAGCTTATATCTGGACATGCTAATGACCAAGTGATTTGGCTGCAAAGGCTATTTTGGATTTATTGATGAATCAATTAATCAATTAATCGATTAATTATTTAATTATTCGATTAATGACTTTTTTTTTTAGTTACAGATTCGGATGAAATGGTGGTGGTTTATGTGTTATATTAGGCAATTGATTAATTATTTAATTTTTTATAATTATTATTCATTTATTTTCATTATTATTCATTTATTTATTTTCTTTCTCATCTGGGCAATATCTCAGGCACCTTTTGACCTAGGAAGTTGATATTTGGACACGACAATGACCAAGTGATTTGTCTGTAAAGGGTATTTTTTATTTAATGATTAATCAATTAATCGATTAATTATTTATTGATTAATCAATGAATTACTTAATTTTTTTATTAATGACTTATTTAATTCAATTTCTAAAAGTTACATCTTCGGATGAAGCACTAGTGGTTTAGTTATGCTATTAGCCAATTCATTAAGAAAATATTTTATGACAATCTTTTATCGATTTTAATTATGCAATTAATCAATCAATTATTGTACACCTCTCCCTCCCAATGCACTCTCTATAAGCTGCACTGCGGTATTGCCGGGTGCATGCCATGCTGGAGGATATTTAATTATTTGGCATGGGGGCGGTGTACTTTGAATGTATGTGTACTCGTTTTAAATATGTTTTGGTATATTTGGCTGTAAGTCCATGAGAATTTTACAACCGAATTGTTATCACGCGTAAACTTGCGAACCAAAAACTGATATCTTGTGTAATTCGCCTGATGTCGTCTTCCAGGTGGAGCAGATGCGAAAGGATCTGTCTCAGAAAGATTCGGAGCTCTTGACTCTGCAGACCAAGTTGGAGACACTAAGCAACCAAAATTCCGACTGTCGGCAACATATAGACGTGTTGAAGGAATCCCTGAGCGCCAAGGAACAGCGCGCCTCCATCTTGCAGACCGAGGTCAGAGAGTTCGGTCTACCTACATTCTTTTCGAGCATTGGAAACAAAGCTGAAAAATGAATAACATCATTTTGATATTTTCACACCTTTCTTTTGTTTCACATCACTCTTACCTGAGCTCTTCATTCTCCTCTATGGGCCTAGATCTCGTATGTAATATGTAAATGAATGTATTGTTTATGGCAAGCAGAACTATCCAATGCAATTTTTTTATTTCCTCCTGATGTCTATATGTCAGTTAATTTTTTACTATAGTTGCAAACAGGTATTGAGATTGACGAATCTGGGCAGCAGGTAAGAATGGGGAAGTTTTGGCCCCCGACATCCGTTGGGGAGTGCAACCACTACGAAGAAGCGTCCCCGATAGCTGTAGATACAAGGGTTGAAATGTATGATTGTAATGTTTTTTTTTTTTTCAAAGAAGAAGCATTTCATGTAGATTCAGTTTGGAGAAAAGAGGGGACCGGGAAATGGGTGGGGGGTGGGGGGTGGGATGTCGAACCAGAAGCAGAAGGAAATTAAATAGAAATGAGAATTATTATGGAGTGAAATTTAAAGCTTTTTTGTTTGTTCGTTCGTTTTGACCTTTTGAAGAGAGGAGAGGAAATAACAAGTGGGATAGAATAGTGTTGAGGAAATAGAGGCACGGTACCTGGGAATATACGCAGGAAAA
This sequence comes from Myxine glutinosa, assembly GCF_964187855.1. Lineage (NCBI taxonomy): Eukaryota > Metazoa > Chordata > Myxini > Myxiniformes > Myxinidae > Myxine > Myxine glutinosa. The sequence continues at coordinate 197,761,848 of NC_136264.1, read as the reverse complement.
AATCATGATACACTTGCTATCCGAGGGGAGGCCTTGACCCTTGACAAAAGGTTCAGGCCTTGACACTACGAAACGAATAGCACAAAATAATGAACGAATTAGCATGAAATATCTATCTCTGTTTTGACAACTCCAACTCTGCCGTGACATCCCTCATCCTTCAGATAGACAGGTAGCCTCCTCTCTCAATGCAGATCTTGATAGAATCACGAACTGATCAAATACTAGGAATGTCTTTCAATCCTGACAAAAATTACTCTCACTTTGGCTCTCCGAAAAGACCGTCTGGTGAACGCTCCCATCAACTTCCTTAACAATCCTCTTGAAGAAGTTCAGTCACTCAAACCTTTTGACCTCAATAATAGATATGTGGTTTATTCAACAAAGATTATGGCTAAGAAGGCTTCCAAAGTCACCTTCCTTGGCCTTCTTTGGCACACCTGAACTCCTATGTACCTACAAGGCCTTCATGCACAGCTTGATGGAGTTCTGCTCTCCCCTTTGGGCTGGCGCCTCTGCCTCACATCTTGCGTGGGTTAACACCAAGGAAGCCAAGGCCTTCAAAATCATTGGAATCTCCCGCAATGAACCTGATTCTCTGGGCTGATCACTTTCCCAATACACACAGGTCGACGATATTTCTGTCTTCTACCACTTCCTTTCTGGTCTTGCACCCACTGCCATTTGCATGCTCTGTCCGCCTCCGTCGCTACCTGCACCCACTGCCGTCGCTCCCCCAGGTGTCTGCAGAGTGCACACAGTCTGCCAGCAACTTCATCCCAGTGAAACTACCAAACGACAGAATCACTGCTCACCTCTTTCATTCGTTCCTCTTTTCTCCTGCCTGTGGTACCAACTTCCACATTCCCCCGTCCAAGTCTTCCAGAAAGCTGGTCACCAACATCTCAGATCATCCTTCGTCCAAAACCATGATCTTTTCTAGTCCCGTTAGTTATCCCCAATCCCACATCTTTCCAGGTTTTCAGTCTTTCCTTCCACTTCTGTGATTGAGAGTTTGTGGTCGTATCCATCTTTTCCACCCGATGCATCCGCTCCTAACCCCTCATTCCTCTCCACATCCCTTTTCCTCCAATTCTCCCTCTTTTTTGTCCCTCAACCCTTCTGTTCGTGTGGTTAGTTCTCTTACGTCCTGATCTGTTCTGTATTTTAGCTCCTCCATGAGCCTCGACATTGTATACATATAAAAAAGTTCAGACTGGCAAGATAGTTCAGACAGGAATTTTAATTTCGTCAGAACGCCGGCGATAACACGCTCACGAACACATCGTGGGATCTTTAAAGCCCACCATCGAACAGTGCTGATCCTCGAGACTAATCCTCCGGCTTAACGGCCTACCGGATGTATGGCACCCACATTTTTTTTTTTTTTTTTTTGTATACTGAATCTATAGCTCGTGAAAATCTATAGCTATATAGAATTCTATAGAATTATATAGATCTATATAATTATAGATCTATAGATAGATCTATAGATCTATAGATCTATAATATATATAGATATATATATAGATAGATATATATATAGATATATAGATATAGATCTATAGATATATAGATAGATAGATATATAGATAGATATATAGATATAGATCTATAGATCAATAATAGATCTATAGAATTATAATATCTATAGAATCTATAGAATTATATAGAATAATTCTATAGAAAATCTATAGCTCGTGCAGCTCGTGAAAGAGCTGACATTTACTTCACAAACAAATCAACCAGACAAACAAAATATATAAAAAGAGGGAGTGGAAGACAAGATGGGGAGAGAAGGGGAAGCACACAAACACTTGAGAGCACACAACATTTGAGAGCAGGGAGATGTGTGGGAGGGAGAGGGCTTGGGGGAGGAGGAGGGAAGGAGGGGGGCGGGGGGGGGGTGGGAGAAGTATAAAACACAAGGACACCAAGGACTTCCAGGACAGAAGTTGGTATTTCAAAAAAGTGGAATTGGGGTGAAATTAGCGGGGGTAGAAAAGATCAAGGTTTTGGATGGGGGAAGATAAGAGATGGTGGTGAACAGCTGTTTTAAAGACCTGGAGGGTGGAGTGGGATTGAAGAGAGTGAGGGAGTTTGTTCCAGAGGCGGAAGAACAGAGGAATGAAGGAGTGAAGGTGAGCAGAGAGTCTTGATTTTGGCAGTTTAACCATAAGAGGGTTGCAGGCAGATCTTGTGTGACCTGTAGGAATATTTGCGGGACAGAGCCCAGAGAGAGCTGGGGGGGAAAGGCCAGAGAGGAGTCGGTAGAAGACGGAAAGACCACCAACCTGCCTGCGGTGAGTGAGAAATAGGCCCTTGGAGATAGCTTCATCGCGGGAGATTCCAATGATTCTGAATGCTTTGGTTTCAACAGCGTGAAGACGAGCTAGGTGTGAGGCAGGAGCACCAGCCCAGAGGGGAGAGCAGTATTCCATTGAGCTGCGGATGAAAGCCTTGTATGTGGTGAGGAGCTCAGGTGTGCCAAGGAAGGACTTCGCACGACAGAGGATGCCCAGTCGGCAACTGGCTTTGGAGGCCAGATTTGAAATGTGGTTTTCCCAGGAAAGATCATGGCAGATAGTGAGACCCAAAAGCTTGAGTGACAGAACTTCTTGGAGAGGATTATTCAGAAAGTGGATGGGAGGGTTGTCCAGTCGGTCTTTTCGGAGAGACATCGTAAGAGTGTGAGATTTGTCAGGATTGAAAGACATGTTCCACTTGTTTGTCCAGTCTGTGATTTTGTCCAGGTCTGCAGAGAGTAAGGAGGCTGCAGACTGCCGATCTCAGGGATGAAGAATGGAGCGACAGAGAGTAGAGTCATCAGCAAAGAGATAGAGAGGATTTTCAAGAGAGTCAGAGAGATCACTGATGAAGACCAGAAAAAGCACAGGGCCCAGAACACTGCCTTGGGGAACTCCAGCCTGAACAGGAAGAGGAGATGAGAGAAACCCATTCAGGGCCACACGTTGACTACGACTAGAGAGGAAGTCCGCCAGCCATGCGTGGAGATTTCCATGGATACCAAAAGTGGAGAGTTTGGTGAGCAGAGCGGGTGCCAGACCGTATCGAAGGCACGTGATATGTCAAGGGAGACGGCTCTAATTTCCTGTTTGGCATTGAGGACCTCCATCCATTGTTGAGAAAGGAGAAGTAGCATGTCCAGAGTAGAGTGACCAGGTCTGAAACCAAATTGATGATCATAGATCAAGCCATTGGAGAAGAGGAAAGATTTCATATCTGAAGCAATGATGGATTCCATGACTTTGCTGATAATTGGGAGAAGGCTGATTGGTCTGTAGTTGCTGGGATCTGTTTTTGCACCTTTTTTGTGCAAAGCGGTGATGTTGGCTGATTTCCAAGCAGATGGCAGATGACCTTGAGCAAAAGAGAGGGTGAAGAGAACAGAGAGAGGGAGTGAAAGAGCGGAAGAACAGGATTTTCGGACCCGTGGGCTGATGCCATCAGGTCCAGTTGCAGAATCAGAGTCGAGGGTTGACAGAAACTTTTCCACCTTGTCAGGAGGAAAGGACACAGAGTCCAGGAGCAGCTGGGTACGACTGGGTACGGTGGGTACAGAGAGGGATGGGTTTTGGACACAAGATTTAGAGGCAAACACAGAGTTGAGGCATTCAGCTTTTTCACGTGCGGAGTCAGCCGTGTGGCCGTTTGAGGTGAGGGAGGGGATGGAGGGGGAACAAACACCAGAAACAGAATTGACCAGACGCCACCAGGTTTTGGAAGAGGGAGATAGATAAGAGAGTTCTGTCCTGAGAACGGAGAGATATTGTTTCCTGGGTCTCCTGAGGGTGGACACACACTTGTTTTGGGCTTTGTGGAAGGAAATGAGATTTCCTTCCGTTGGATTTGCTTTCCAGGAGATGAAAGCAAGTTGTTTCTGGGCAATAGCCTCACCACAAGATTCCGTGTACCATGGACGGGAGGAAGGGTATGACAACTGAAGACGAGATGGGATAAATCTGTGCATGAGAGAGAGCAATTTACTTTGGAAGAATTCCCAGGATGAGTTGATGTCAGAGGTGGTAGAGATGGGAGACCAGTCCAGATGATTGATGGCTGCTTGAAGACCATGCCAGTTGGCCTGAGTGAAATGCCAGACTCGTCGACGCTGAGGAGGCTCTCTGAGAATGGTCAGAGAGATGTCCACTTTAACAAGCACATGATCAGATGAGCCGATTGGAGCAGAAGAAGAGCAGCAGACATTTTCAGGGAAGTTGGTCATAACCAAATCCAGAAGAGAAGATGCTCCGTTGACTGAGATCTGGGTCGGGAAATTGACAGATTGTGTCAGTCCCAGTGAGTCACAGAAGTCCTTTGCTGAAGAGCCATGGCTGGTGAGAGAGGCACCCACACCCAGCGAACTGGCATGGTGACAATTGAAATCACCACATATGAGGAAGAGAGAGTTGGGATGGGTAGATAGAAGTTGGTCCATATTATCAGACAGCGAGATGTAGATGGAGTCATCACTGTTTGGTGGATGGTACAACACACATATGAACAAAAGGTGGGAGCGAATGGGGAAGCCGTAGCCAAAGGTATTCCTGGGGGTGAGGTGGACAGAGTGCAGTGCAGGGCGAGTGAGAAGAGAGTTTTTAAAAAAGATAGCAACCCCCCCCCCCCCCCCCCCCCCTCCAGGACGAGGCTCAGGTCTATCATACTGGAGGAGGGAGTAACCTGGGAGAGATACCAAGGAATCAGAGACATCATGAAGGAGGAAAGTTTCTGTTAAGCAGATCACGTCTGGTTTGTCAGAAACAACCTGTATAGAGAGATCAGTCAAGTTTGAGCGAAGGCCCCGGATGTTTGAGGTCCATACTGTTAAAGAAGAGGAAGGGGGAGCATCGGATACAGAACAGGGGGGGGGGGGGGGAGCGGTAGGGTAAGATGTGGAAGAGAGGAAGAGGTAGGGAGAGCTGTTGAAGGTGTGTCAGAGATTTCAGAATAGCTTGGAGAAAGGGAAGAATGGGGGCGGACAAAAGGTTTGATGGTGATTGGGTGAGGCGCAGTGAGGTGTTATTTGAGGAGGGGGAAGAGTGAGGCAGAAGGTTGAGGGAGATGAAGGTAAAAGTTGGAAGGGGGAAGAAGCGGGGAGGACGCTTTGAGGAGGAGGGGTGAGAGGGGAGTCTAGGAGGGGATGAGTGATGGAGAGTCTCGGAGGGGAGGGGTGTGGGGGGAGTTTAGGAGGGAAGGGGCAAAGGGGGATATCTGAAAGGGATGGGTGATGGGGAAGATTTGGAGAGGAGGGACAAGGGGGAAGATTTGAAAGAGATGGGTGATGGGGATGATTTGGAGGGGAGGGACAAGGGGGAAGATTTGAAAGAGATGGGTGATGGGGATGATTTGGAGGGGAGGGGCAAGGGGGTGATTTAGAGGGGAGGGGTGATGGGGAAGTTTTGGAGGGGAGGGGTGATGGGGAAGTTTTGGAGGGAAGGGGTGATGGGGAAGATTTGGAGGGGAGGGGCAAGGGGGAAGATTTGAAAGGGATTGGTGATGGGGAATATTTGGAGGGGAGGGGCAAGGGGGAATATTTGAAAGAGATGGGTGATGGGGAAGATTTGGAGGGGAGGGGCAAGGGGGTGGATTTGGAGGGGAGGGTTGATGGGGAAGTTTTGAAGGGGAGGGGTGATGGGGAAGTTTTTGAGGGAAGGGGTGATGGGGAAGATTTGGAGGGGAGGGGTGAGATTGGATTTTGAAAAGTGTACGATTAATGGGAAACGAACATTTATTGCAAAATGAGGTTCTTGAGACCTTCGAGTCAAAAATACGTTTGAGGATGCTGAAGGATGGGTGGAGTTCTGGAGAGTTTAGGGAATGTATGAAAGAGGCACTGTAACTGTAAGAGATGGAATTTTTTGGAATGAATAGATTTGGTGAGCAAGTCGAAAGCATACTTTTATAGAAGAAAATGCGATGCGTCTTGATGCGTCTCCTTGCATGTGAAACACCAGAGGGACAGTTTATAGCTGGCTCGAGCTTTGAACCGAGGCTAGACAGCTGAGGTGAACGTGCATACCTCTATCTATCCTACCAGCCAAATATCTCATACAGCACATTAATTTCCCCTGGGATCCAGAAAACATGATCTTTCCAGCATAAAGTTGGCTTTGACACATATTAGCCACTGGGCATTCTCCGTCCATCTGCCATGTTGTTTTATATTACACGTTGTCCATGTGTATTGGGGCTGCATCTACGTGGAGCAATGATAACCGTACAAGACATATCCTCACCTAGATGGTCAGGTATATTTGTGAAGTTGACAAGTCGACATCTTTGATGTTCCCAATTCTTCATTAATCATGAATCGTGTTTGAATTAATCATGAATTGCCCGAGGAGACTCGACATGATTGATTGATGAATCATGTAATACATCTTTCTCTTTATGGTTCCACGTTGTTTGCTGGAATTCTGAGCCCCCAGTGTAATATCACCACTGGAAAAACGAGTCTTTATAAAGACTGGAGTCGGTCTGCATTCCTGGAAAGGAAGAGATTTAATTCGCTCACACAAATGTTTAGGGAGCCATGCCAACTTATTGTATCTTCAACGTTTGGGGAGATTGGCATAAAGAGCAACGTTTCCTTCTCTAGTTGGATTTGAAGAAGGGCCCATCCCAGACACTTGCTTCACCCTCTTTAATTATTTGAATTGTTTGTAACAAACAGTTGAATAATAAATAAATATGTGACCGCGTCTGTTATTGTCAAAGGTTGGGGAGAATGGCAAGGTCTGCAAATCTATATACAGACTTGGCATTTAATATGGAATATTTTTTTTTTCTTGACTTGGGTTTACTTTCTGAACTC